>NC_079550.1:23373104-23393104 GCF_015846415.1 Triplophysa dalaica | reverse complement strand
TGCACCAGATTTAGCCAAGACTGGCTCATTTTCATCTGTAGTCCCTTTTATATGATTCTTTATCGTCCGCAGTTTGTTTACAAATGAAACAATGTCCAATTTAATTCAAATGTAAAATGTTTTTTTGTGTTTTTTTGTGTCAAAGCAGCTTTAGAGGAAAATAAAGAAACACAAACACACCAAAATAAAACAGCATGCATGACATTACATCTTTATTTATTTATATAACACAAAAACGAAATAAATATTTGTCTATTAATAACATGACATTATATTTAAAAATGATTTAACCAAACTGGTCGTTCCTGGAGTTGAGTCTTACCTTAAACTGAAAGTAAACAAGTTTTCTTTGTGGAAGGTCTGCATTCGTTGCAAATGAGCTAATACAATCCTTCAAATCAATATTTAATGTTCAATAACTTCCTTGTGAGGTAAGAAGCCATATTATAAGTGGGATAGCCTCACTGTTATTGTGGAATAAACCCCTTCAGTGTTATGACATCCTCAGCTCCACGTCCTGATCACTGTCTGGGTTTATTATTGATATAATATATAGTGTATTTAAAGGGACAGTTTACGCAAAAATGAAAATTCTGGCATCATTTACTCACTCTCAGATTGTTACAAACCTCTATACATATTTTTGCTCAGCTGAACAGAAAAGAAAGATATTTGGAAAAATGTCAGTGACCAGACAGACCGCCATAGTCAGTAAGGGATGAGATCACATTCTTCCAAATATCTTCCTTTGTGTTCAGCACAACAAAGACATGAATACAGGTTTGTTACGTTCTGAGAGTGAGTAAATGAGAACAGAATTTTTCTTTTTGGGTGAACTGTCCCTTTAACAGTAAATCAGACTCAACAGTGAGGGCTAGTTCTCCTCTGACACGTGACTGCTGTAAACTCTGATTATAACACAATGTAACCCTATTTTTTGAAGTCCTGTTTCGCTTTAATCTGATGTACGTATTCAGCATATAAAACTTCACAAAGAAATGACAAGGTACTGCCATAACACAGAGATCAACACAACACTTTAACATAACACTTACTAAAAATGATTCGTCCAAAACTTCACAAGTGTACATTTGATGTTTTTCTTTGTTTATTTACAATATATTGTAAAAGTGTTCAGAAATGCGCTATATAAATGAAAATAATTATTATTGTTATTATTTTATCGTAACTAATGAGCTCAATATTGACTTGAGCTATACACTAAAACATAGATGTGACTTGAAAATAAATATGACGACAATATTTAGCGCCACGTAATTGTACCACAACTATACAAAAGGTAGGGACAAACAAAAATGTGCAACACTGTGAAACTTTGCGTTTGATTTAACCGAAGTGAAAGTTGTTGGTTTTATGCAGCAGCCATTGATCCCGCCCCCAAGATTGACGGACAACTGAGCTCTTCAGTCACTTTACAAGAGAACATCACTCACCGCTTCAACTGCCAATCAGAGGGATGGAATCCACAAGCCCCTCCCCTGCTCACCTGGTACTTGAACGGTGAGAGACAGAGCGAGGTGACGGGCAGCAGGGGGGCGGGGCGTGTGGTGATGACATCAGCGGACCAGACCGGACGTCTGAAGTTCGGTTCGGAGCGGAACAGCACGTTCACACTGCGACCCAGACGCGGGGACAGAGAGCTGGTGTGTGCTGCGCGAAACCCGGCGGGCGGAGACAGTTATAACGCCAGCGTCACGCTGGACGTGCAGTGTAAGTCCCACACAACTGATCCTGGATCAAACTTGTCTAAAGCTCACGTTCTGCCTCGTGTTTCAGTTCAGCCAGAGATTCTGAGGGTGAACGCTCACTACAGCGAGACGTCGGACCCTGGCCTTTCCTTCATTCTCTTTGCTTTGGTGCGCTCCAACCCCCCCGCCACCATCAGCTGGGTGGATCCGTCTGGTCATGTGCTCGCCAACACGTCCGACTTCCTCATCCTGGACTCGCGGAGCTACCCTTGGCTAGCCAATCACAGCCTACACGTCACCCTGACTAGCCTATCAGGAAACATCTCTGTGAATGCCAACAACAGCCTCGGCTCCGCCCACACTAACCTGACCCTCACAGGTCTGCAGTGTTAACATGTCATTTAAAGATTCCTGAAACACATTAAAGTCCCCGTGAACCGGACTTTGCGATCGTTTTTACTTCTGTATTTTGAGCGAAACGGAATTTCTAATGAGATAAATAGTGGCTGTGGCTTTCGTCTTTCTCTGCGATTTGATCGGATGTGTAAAAAACAGCCGTTGCATTTTAAAACAGAACTGGCAGCAGACTGACAGTTAAAGGGGAGGAGTTAACGGAGGCTCCGCCCAAGCCGTCTAACACACCTCATTTCAGCTGGATCGTCATTACAGGAAGTGCATTTTCAGATTTTAACTGAAGATTATGAGTGTACGCCACTTTTAAAAGAGAACGACCCAAACTGATCAACTATTTACTATAAACGCTGTTATAATTCATGAAAAAATAGGCATGGTCATTTTTGATTTCACTGGGACTTTAAGTGCTTGGCTCACTTGTTTCCACTTGACAGATGTCACGTGTGTTCTGTTGTCAATCTGGATGTTATCTTTGTGTGTCTTTTGGCACAGAATTCCTGCAGTCACGGGTGGAGGTCCCAATGTTTGGAATCGTGACGGGCGGAGCTGCCGGATTCATCACCCTCCTCATCATCACACTCATGGTCTTCTTCCTCTTACAGAAAGACAAAACCAAAGCCATCGGTACACACACACACACACACACACACACAAACACACACCTGCAAACACATATATATGGCAGTAATAACTTTACAAATTCTCTCCCTCTCTCTCTCCCATTCTCTCTCTCTCAGAAGAGCCGGTGGAAGTGCATCTTTCCTCAAAATGGTGAGCTGATGTAGAGTCAATATGACCCTATCATATGATGTCATATTCACACGTGTGTGTGTGTGTGTGTGTGTGCAGCGGTGATGTGCTGAAGGTCCAGGTGAACAGGACGTATCTCCCGCGTGAGAACATGTCTCTCCCGTCACACGTGCACTTGAATGATGACGGAGCGCTCTGTAAAGGCGGTGAGTGTCATTCAGTCACATCTCTCAGAACGGTCAACGCGTGGAACTCAATCTGTCAATGTTCACAGGACAACAGAACTCCAAACACAACACACTGGAGAGAAAGCGCAAGGATGAGGAAGATGAAGATCTGTCTGCGGCTTACGCGGCCCGAGGTCAGAGGTCATGACCTGTGTGTGTGTTAAGTGTAGAATATGGAAATGAATAGATGCATGTTGTTGTGCTGTTTGTGTCCAGCAGGTGGTGCAGCTGCACTCTTTTCTATGATCTTCTGTGTGATTTTCTACTTACATTACATTACATTTACATTTACATTTAGTCATTTGGCAGACGCTTTTATCCAAAGCGACTTACAGTGCACTTATTACAGGGACAATCCCCCTGGAGCAACATGGAGTAAAGTGTCTTGCTCAAGGACACACTGGTGGTGTCTGCTGGGATCAAACCAGCAACCTTTGATTTACCAGTTCAGTGGTTTAACTCACTAGACCACCATCTCCACTACTTGTTAAAGCTATTGTATTATTGCTCCCTAAACTCTTTTGATAAAACCGTCTGCTAAATGACTAGATGTAAAAGTGTGTGTGTCTGTGTGGTCTTAGTGGAGTGATGTCATCGTGATTGACACGTTGTCTCTGCAGGTTTTGCTAGATATCCAATGGTGGGTTACATCTATAAAGTGAGCAGCACCAGCAGTGATGAGATCTGGCTATGAACATCATCTACAAACACACACAATCATCAATTCTTCTCAACATCAGACGTATCTGATCTATGTGTAAAGTGACCTCATTGAGCTCAGCCGTGCCTAAAGGAACCCTTCATCCAGAAATGATCATCTAGTCATTATGACTCGTGTCATGTGTCATTTTTGCCCTTTAAGGACGTTTACTTTTTAAATGTGTAACAACAACCACCTGAGTAGATTAAAGTGTTTGTGAACCGAGAGGGGTCTGTCTTCAGCCCATGGGCCGAGTGGAGCTCAACTCTCCAACAGGAAATACGTCACCTCCACTCAATAATAAAGAAGGGGCAAAATGGCGTCCCTGAGCTCTTGGAAGTTCAAACTTTAACTCGGGTAGATTTATCTCAATATTCAATTCTATTTTTATGGCACTTTTCACAAAGTAGCTTTACAGGAGTAAATAAGATTCTCAGCATCCCTACACTACTTGCAGACTGATGCTGTCTTACGCGCAAATCAAGCACAACACGTATATGGCTTCCGTGAAATTAGGCAAAAAGGATGAATAAACATGATGGACTTATATATATTTTTTAATGATGTTACACTCCCCGGTACCATAGGTGGCGATATACACCTAAACATGTTGTGACCCGCCATTAAAAAGAAAGAAGGAGAAGAACGTTCTTAGATCATTATTTACTGTTCATTAACGTTAAAACGTCCTATAAGGAGGTTGATTTCACATGTCATTTCTTAAACAATGTTTTACTGTGATGATGGACGTGTGTGTGTTCACGCATGTGTGTGTTACTTGCAGTTGATGTGTTTTGTCAATCAAAACTTTATTTTAGGAAATTATTCAATATTTTACTGTAGTCCCTTTGGATGTTATTTTGTTAAATTCCTAAATTAATCAGGGTTCACAGTTTTCATTTTAAGAGAAAATAATTTATTAGATTTTTCATTTATTATTCACTGCTAACTATTATAATGATTACTTTTTAAATACAAACCTGGAAGCAATGTCTGGATTTAGTAACATTGAATGTATTTAATAACATTTAAACAATCATTTTGTAGCATTAATACAAACAGTGCCGTTTCATAAATTACTTCCGGGTTCAGGTCAGAATTAGATGACGTATATCCGCTCGGGCTTCCAGTGGGGGTGGGTATTTCTGATTTTGACTGGAGCTCCACTCGCCCCATCGGCTGCAGCCAGCCCTTATTGCGTGAAACGGAAGTTGCGCTCGTTTTTACTTCTGCATTTTGACACATTTCCGAGTGAAACAGAATTTCTGATGAGATCACTTGTAGGCGTGGCTTTCCTCTTTCTCCGTTGCATTTTGAAATGGAACTAGCAGCAGACTGACAGTTGAAGGGGAGGGGTTAACAGAGGCTCCGCCCAAACCATCTAACATACCTCATGCATGATGGCTACTCGTTACAGTAAGTGCATTTTCAGATTTTAACTGAAGATTATGAAGCCCATGATTTTTTAAAAAGAGAATGACCCACACTGATCAACTGTTTACAACGAACGCTGTAATAATTCATGACAAAATAAGAATTGTCAATTTTAATTTCACTGCGACTTTAATGACCAGGTCCAGACTTTTGTCAGATAGTTCTATTTGATGTAGTTTCATCCCAAAGCGGTCATGCCATCAGGACATTGTGAATATACGTCATGAGCTTTTAATGATGCTTTTGTGTTGTTTTGATGTCAACATCATGAGCTGAAAACACTAAACAACATTAAACACTGCGACTGAACACCACAGCAGGACGAGTGAGTCATGAACTCCTCTAACACCCTCAGTGTCTGGTTCAGTGGCAGTGCATTATGGGATGTCGTTTTCATTATAAGATGGCTTCATGAATGTAGACGAGAATCTTATTTAAATGTTTGCATGGCGGACAGACTTGTGAAAGTCTTTACATCCAAACACAGTATTTACCCAGAATTCTTTGCTGCTATATGGAATGGTGTTTGTAATATAAGATTGTCTTCAATAAAGCGTTAGATGTTCTGAGATAAAGATATATTTAAAAAGTTCTTTCTTAAAAACCAAATCTCTCATCATTTCTTCATCCTCGTCATGTCTAACCTGTAAGAAGTTCTTTCTTTCTGTAGAGAACACAACAGAAGATATTTTGAAGAACGTCGATCATCAAACAACACTGAACTCCATTGACTTCCATTGTACCAACACAAAACCACTGAGACATTTCTCAAAATATCTTCTCTCGTGTTCCACTGAAGAAAGACAGGAGGAGAATAAATGATGAGAGAATCAAATGTAGAATATGGAAATGAATAGATGCATGTTGTTGTGCTGTTTGTGTCCAGCAGGTGGCGCAGCCGCACTCTTTATTCTGATCTTCTGTGTGATTTTCTACTTGTTTAAGCTGCTGACTCTTAAAAAAACAAATCAATAAATGTATGTTGATGACCAGAGAGATGAGAACGGAACTCTGATGTTTCTTCTTCATTCTTGTGTAGTGTTGTGTAGCGCTGATGTTGTGCTGGAGGTTTGCAGATGTGTGCGAAATGGGTTTTGTGCTCACAGGTGCTTGTGGTCTACAGTTATTGAACCGGATGTCATATGTGGTGTCTGCGCTCTATATGTGAATATATTAACAATTACAAGAACTACACAACACACACACACATGTATGTCCGTGTGTACAGTCCATATTCATAATGAATTGTATACTGTACAAATTGTATATTTTAACCCCTAACCCTAACTCCTAAACCTAAAGATCATAGAAAACTTTTTATATTTTCAAAATTACCCTTCTGTACAATTTATAAGCTTTTGTGCCCGTGGAGACCTCAATTTAGGTCCCACACTGACACAAGTCCCCATGAGTTGGTGTGTATGTCCACACACACACACACACACACACACTTGAGTTGAAGCTCATGTTCATGTGAACTGCAGATGAAACACAAGAGTAACTCTTCCTCGTCATCATTCACTTCCTCGTCTTCATCCTGATCATGAGAGGTTCAGTTTGAGAGTCAGACGACACTCGCCGGATCACGGGTACGTACATCAAACTTCTCTTTCAACTTCAATTCCTTAAAACAATTGTTAACTTACATTTCAAAAGTGAAGTTGAAGTTGACGTCATTTTTTTGACTCATTATTTGAATATTTAATTGTTATAATAATTATAAAAAATCAATTTGAAGTGAATGAGGTTCATTTTGTTGCCATCTCAAGTTTTTTTGGAGTTTTTTAAAAACTCATCGAAATTCAACACATCAACTCAAACAAATAATAAAATACAGTAGAAATATGAGAAAGAAAAGAACAATTTTACCCTCTTTTAATGTGAGCTGCTCAAATTGATCTGTGACCAAAAAGATCTCTATATAAATATGTATATGAAATCTATATTTATGTGTAAACACCTTTACTGTCAGATTTCCACAGTTCCAGTGGTTGTGTGTCTATAAAGAAATCTACTGTGTTGTTCATCTTTCTAATGTAACTTTATAAACTACATTTACTGTTTGATTATTATAGAGAAACTGTTCAGTGCTCTCATTTAGTCACTTCAGATGAAAGCGTCCGCTGAAATGTTTTAAATAACTCTAGAGTAAATAAAGAATGATGTTTATAAAGCAGGTGAATGTTTCTGTGTCGTACAGACATGAGACACAGATGAGTCTTCACATCATGGCTGCCATTCACGTTCACACAACAAAATGGAGGATTGTGATCTCTCGACCGCCGCTTGAGCTTTAATGTTTCTCTTCACAGGTATCAAAGTGAAAATATCATCACGCAGAGAAGAGAAAAGAAACATGGACAGAAGAGCTTTGATGTGTCTCCTCTGCCTGCTGACAACTGTGAGCACAGAGGGTAAGAGTCACTCAAGAGTCATGTGTTCATTCACTTAAGAGTCATGTGTTCACTCACTGAAGAGTCATGTGTTCATTAGATTGAAGAGTCATGTGTTCATTAGATTGAAGAGTCATGTGATCATTAGATTGAAGAGTCATGTGATCATTAGATTGAAGAGTCATGTGTTCATTAGATTGAAGAGTCATGTGTTCATTAGATTGAAGAGTCATGTGTTCATTAGATTGAAGAGTCATGTGTTCATTAGATTGAAGAGTCATGTGTTCATTAGATTGAAGAGTCATGTGTTCAATAGATTGAAGAGTCATGTGATCATTAGATTGAAGAGTCATGTGTTCATTAGATTGAAGAGTCATGTGATCATTAGATTGAAGAGTCATGTGTTCATTAGATTGAAGAGTCATGTGTTCATTAGATTGAAGAGTCATGTGTTCATTAGATTGAAGAGTCATGTGTTCATTAGATTGAAGAGTCATGTGTTCAATAGATTGAAGAGTCATGTGTTCATTAGATTGAAGAGTCATCTGTTCATTAGATTGAAGAGTCATGTGTTCATTAGATTAAAGAGTCATGTGTTCATTAGATTGAAGAGTCATGTGTTCATTAGATTGAAGAGTCATGTGTTCATTAGATTGAAGAGTCATGTGTTCATTAGATTAAAGAGTCATGTGTTCATTAGATTGAAGAGTCATGTGTTCATTAGATTGAAGAGTCATGTGTTCATTAGATTGAAGAGTCATGTGTTCATTAGATTGAAGAGTCATGTGATCATTAGATTGAAGAGTCATGTGTTCATTAGATTGAAGAGTCATGTGATCATTAGATTAAAGAGTCATGTGATCATTAGATTAAAGAGTCATGTGTTCATTAGATTGAAGAGTCATGTGTTCATTAGATTGAAGAGTCATGTGTTCACTCACTGAAGAGTCATGTGTTCATAAGATTGAAGAGTCATGTGTTCATTAGATCGAAGAGTCATGCGATCATTAGATTAAAGAGTCATGTGATCATTAGATTGAAGAGTCATGTGTTCATTAGATTGAAGAGTCATGTGTTCATTAGATTGAAGAGTCATGTGATCATTAGATTAAAGAGTCATGTGTTCATTAGATTGAAGAACCATGTGTTCAGTAGATTGAAGAACCATGTGATCATTAGATTGAAGAGTCATGTGTTCATTAGATTGAAGAGTCATGTGATCATTAGATTAAAGAGTCATGTGATCATTAGATTAAAGAGTCATGTGTTCATTAGATCGAAGAGTCATGTGATCATTAGATTAAAGAGTCATGTGATCATTAGATTAAAGAGTCATGTGATCAGAGTCATGTGTTCATTAGATTGAAGATTCATGTGTTCATTAGATTGAAGAGTCATGTGTTCATTAGATTGAAGAGTCCTGTGTTCATTAGATTGAAGAGTCATGTGTTCATTAGATTGAAGAGTGTTCATTAGATTGAAGAGTCATGTGTTCAATAGATTGAAGAGTCATGTGTTCATTAGATTGAAGAGTCATGTGTTCATTAGATTGAAGAGTCATGTGTTCAATAGATTGAAGAGTCATGTGTTCATTAGATTGAAGAGTCATGTGTTCATTAGATTGAAGAGTCATGTGTTCAATAGATTGAAGAGTGTTCATTAGATTGAAGAGTCATGTGTTCATTAAATTGAAGTGTCATGTGTTCATTAGATTGAAGAGTCATGTGTTCATTAAATTGAAGTGTCATGTGTTCATTAGATTGAAGAGTCATGTGTTCATTAGATTGAAGAGTGTTCATTAGATTGAAGAGTCATGTGTTCAATAGATTGAAGAGTCATGTGTTCATTAGATTGAAGAGTCATGTGTTCATTAGATTGAAGAGTCATTTGTTCATTAGATTGAAGAGTCATGTGTTCAATAGATTGAAGAGTCATGTGTTCATTAAATTGAAGTGTCATGTGTTCATTAGATTGAAGAGTCATTTGTTCATTAGATTGAAGAGTCATGTGTTCAATAGATTGAAGAGTCATGTGTTCATTAAATTGAAGAGTCATGTGTTCATTAGATTGAAGATTCATGTGTTCATTAGATTGAAGAGTCATGTGTTCAATAGATTGAAGAGTCATGTGTTCATTAGATTGAAGAGTCATGTGTTCATTAGATTGAAGAGTCATGTGTTCATTAGATTGAAGAGTCATGTGTTCAATAGATTGAAGAGTCATGTGTTCATTAAATTGAAGTGTCATGTGTTCATTAGATTGAAGAGTCATGTGTTCATTAAATTGAGGTGTCATGTGTTCAGATATCATGCAGAAGAATTCAGTGATCACTCCCAGGCTTCATCACGTTTGAATCACTGTTTGTTTTTGTTTAAAGATGTTTTAATCAAGATTACTCGTGAAACTGAAGGAGGTCTACAGCTAGAGTGTTCTGGAGGAAAGTTTGAGATGAACGACAATACAACATTGACGATTTCATTGGATGAGTCTGGAGATTATTCTTGCAAAGGGGAAAATATTGAGAGTGAAAGAGTTACAATTACAGTAAGAGTCCGAGGTAAATAGAACTCTATAAATCCTGTGTTGATGTTTTCTACTGTATGTGATGTTTTGTGTTCAAATGTTTGTAGACAGTGATAATCTGATCCAGATGGACTTCATGTCAACCCTCGCTATAGTGATGGGTGACATCGCAGCAACCATTCTGATCGGATGGGCCGTTTACAGCATCTGTGCTCAACCCAAACCCAAGAACAACTATCAGAGAAATAAAGGTGTGTTAACATCCACATTCTCATCAACAAACAACTAAACCTTCCGTATGACAGCTTCAGAAATGATGAAAGTGCTCCAAACAATAAATAACAAAGAATAAAACAGTCATATTTATATTTGTAAATACAGACGTGGAAAAAATCAAGAGACCCCAAAGCCATTTTTATATGTATAGGTACATTGTAAACCCAAATGTTCAAAATAATCAAGCAGATTAAGTGATGTAAACTTCATTTTATACAAAAATTCCACTAATTTAAACATGCATCTTCTTCAATTTACTTAATTTTAACACGTTAATTCGACACAATTGGTCAAAAAGGATTTCCAATTCCCAGCATGCTTTTCTTTAGACTAAGACTAATAAATATGCAAAATACAGAAACTAAAAATAATTTAGTTTAATAACCTTAAAAATGCAATTTTGGTGTACTGATTTGTTTAAGTTCTGTCTACTTAATTTCATAAAAAGGATCAATTAAATATTTAAGTCACACATGCTAAGATTTGGTAAGAACTTTTACTTAACAGTAATCAAAATTGAGAGTTCTGCTTAAACCAAGAACCTTTAAAACTCAAACATTTGAGTATTGCCAACTTATCTGGGTTTACAGTGTATGAGTTCGGGTAAAATTATCATTTTTTGTTTCATTCCATGAACTACTAACAATATTATTGACCAAATTTCAAATAAAACATTGCTACATCTCGAAATGAGGATGACATTCAAATTTGGAATGATCGCTTAATTTTGTTCTGCGGTTATTCGATCAATAGACTTTAGATGACATTAGATTACTAAGACTTGTGTCGATCATCAGCTTGAAGTGTTTTCTAAAGACATGAGAAATCCATTTGTTCAGTATAAACACAAAAACATTCTCCACCCTTTGATTCATTCAAATTCCATTCTCATTTTTCACTAACATTTTCATTTGGTTTACATCAGCATTCACATCTGCAAAAAACATGTTTGTATTGTGTTTTATTGCGTGAGTTAGCTGTATTTTTTAATTATTATGGCTTGAATCAAAACAAACCAACTGCAGTTTGATTGATATTAATTGGAAAGCAACAATAAAAAAAACATGATTTTTCAAATATTTTGAAATTGGAGTTATGTCAGTTCGGAACCAAACTCTTGACTCTGTCTCTGTGTGTTTCTCTTCAGCATCTGACAGGCAGAATTTAATCAATAATTCAGGAGGAGACACATATCAGGTAAACGTTTCTTCAGTTAGAATATAAAAAATAAATAATGTAAAGCTGATTTCAGTGTAAAAGATGAATTGATTATAAATGTGTTCTTGATGTTCAGCCGCTGAGCACCCGCTCGGATGACTACAGCACGCTTCAACCAACACGCAAGAATAAAAGCAGAGCTGTTTCACCCTAAACATGACATCAAGATAACATTTAACAACATTTAGATTCAATGACCAAATCCAGCAGAAATGTTTGTGTCATGATGACTCAAGCTTCTATATAAATCTATTCATATTTAGACTCTCGCTAGATTATTCTCAACACAAATCTTACATTTATAACGAAACCGCTGTTATTCTAACAAAGTGATGATGTGAGATTAACACGAAGAGTTTCAAAATAAAGTTTTCCGAATGAAGAGGAAAATGTAACATATTCATGTTCATATCGTCACTGAACTTCTGAAACCTCAAAAGTTCAAATCGTTCAGTGAATGGAAAAACATTGTACTTATGAAAAGATTAAATACAGGAAGACTGCATCTTTTAAACCTTTTTATTACTTAGATATTATCAAAACCCAGCGACAAACATAGACGTGTCTAATAATAGTGATTCATGACAAATAAAATATGACGATATGATGTTTCAGAAGGACAGAAGCCATATATATATTCAGTAACATCACTTACCTACAAAAGATCACTTGGTAACACTTTATGAAGCATTTATAAATATGTTCATTAATGATTAATATGTCATTTACAAATTAATTATAAATCAGTTATATCCGCATGTATAAAAAGGGGATTTTAACCAAATACCTGCCAAGTAGTGAGCACGTATAAGAAAAACAACATTACAGTCTCTGGTCTGACAGCCTTGTTTACAAACAACATCAAGATAATAATCATTCTGCTTTTGAGTCAAAGAAATAATCAATTAATACATTTATTTGGCATTTATAACATAATAATAATTCTCTATTTGGCAGCTATTTGGCTATAATCCCTATTTTTATTCATGTGATTATAACTGCTTTATAATCCGTTTGTAAAAAATTATTAATGAACACATTTATTAATGCTCTATAAAGGGAACCTTAATGTAAAGTGTTACCGATAACTTGAACATTAAAGATGTTTGTAAACACACTTATCAGTTCATAATGTACAGATACGACTTTAGATTTTGAAATGTATTAGTTAATATGACAAAAAACATGGATAAATACAAAAGAAGTTGAGTTTATTGTTTGTTCGTGTTAACTGAAGTTCATGCATAAAATCGCATTGTAATGTGACCAACGTGTGTTAATAAAATAAATATTTCCGCTACGTTCTGACGAAAGGAAAAGACAATCAGATTAAAGTTGTGTGAGTTTTCTCCGTTCACGTCTGAATGATCATGATCGTATTTGCCATGTGCAGTAAATGTTGCTGTTACAGACGCACGGATGAATAAAGAATAATGTGAAATAATGATTCATATTTCCTTTACTCTTTTGATGCGTGTTTTGATTCATGAAATGTGTTTCCAGTGAGATGCTGAGCAAATGTTGCTGGATCATTAAAACAGCATTTCATATCAATATTTCTCTGACGTTCATACTGTATATTCAATAAATATCCTTTATTCTGTCAGAAATGTTTTGTGTCATCTGATCAGCCTTGTTGCGTTTATAAACCATATGTGTTTGTAGTCCAGTACAACACTTTTTTCTGCTACAAATTCTCAACATATGAAATAATTCACTCACATATTAATAACATTTACACGTTGACGTTAGTTCAGTTGCGAGGAACAGACTTCTTAAATATTGTTCTGATGTTTCTCAATTCTTCTTGAGGTTTGTGATGTCAGTTATAGCAAACAAATGATAAATCGCATTTCATACAACAGCACAAGTCATCTGAACATTTCTAGTGCTTCACATTTATTCAGAGTGCAGTAAATATACAACATATTATATATATATACAGTATATACAGTATACAGTCATTATCAGTGTTTATCATGTTGTCATGTAATACTTGAGCTCTCATCTGAACACTATTACTGTGAGAATTTATTCAGTATTAACATTTATGTAGCTTGTAACTGTCACCCGCCCCGTATACGGGACACCTAAGTTTACGTCAATATTTTGCATTTCTAATTGAATCATGACAAACTATATATCTTTGGAAAGGTCTAAGACTCTAGAATACAGTTTTCTTTGGTGTTTTTTATAATTTATGTAGGGAGAGTAATTGATTCTTTTTTTATAAAGAGTGTGCTTAGATTTTTGGTCATCACTTTACAACCCGTATTTTTTTTAATGTATTTTTAATTAAAGAAAAACATTCACTTTTTTTACAATAAGACTAACAACATACCTTTAATTTTTTTGTGTGTGTGTGATTTTTTTTAAAACAATAATCAGCTTCTTATTTCAATACCAACCGTAAGTCTTTATTCCAAAGAATTCATGAGTTAAAGTCATTTTTAATTCCAACATGCGTTTTCATGTGTAGGCTCGAAGTTAAGAGTTAAAGACACAACTCACACACAAATCTAATTCCTGTCATCATTTATTCTCTCTCCTGTTTTTGTAAATCTGTATGTGTGGATTGTGGAACACAAAAGAAGATATTTTGAGAAATGTCTCAGTGGTTTTGTATTCGCACAATGGACGTAAATGGAGTTCAGACATTAATGATGATCAACATTCTTCCAAATATTTTCCGTTGTGTTCTGAATAATAAAAAAAGGTTTGACATGAGATGAATGTAAATTAATGATGATTCTGTGACAGTTTCGTGGAAAGGTCAACCTTATATAATAATAAATACTAATAACTTGGATAACTAATAATGATCAGTATTATTAACACATAATTATCATAATTATATAGTTATTTAACATACGCAATCATTATCATAATTATGTAGTTATTAAACATACTCTATAATTACTATAATTATATAATTATTTAAAATACTGTATCATTATAATTATTATATAGTTGTTTAATATACTCTGTAATTATCATCATTATATAGTTATTAAATATACTGTTTAATTTTTATAGCTATATAATTATTTAATATACTGTATCATTATAGTTATTATATAGTTATTAAATATACTGTATGATTATTATAATTATATAATTATTTAATATACTGTATCATTATAGTTATTATAGTTATTAAATATAATGTATAATTATATAATTATTTAATATACTGTATCATTATAATTATTATATAGTTGTTGAATAGACTGTATAATTATTATAATAATATAATTATTTAATATACTGTATCATTATAGTTATTATAGTTATTAAATATAATGTATAAGTATATAATTATTTAATATACTGTATCATTATAATTATTATATAGTTGTTGAATAGACTGTATAATTATTATAATAATATAATTATTTAATATACTGTATCATTATAGTTATTATAGTTATTAAATATAATGTATAAGTATATAATTATTTAATATACTGTATCATTATAATTATTATATAGTTGTTTAATAGACTGTATAATTATCATTATTTTTTAAGTATGGTTTTTCATAGTCAGGTAAGTTAACATAAATAGGCACATGAAAGGATCGTCTCTTTATATTTGTGAGTGCCTTTGTTTTGTGTATTAAATTTCACAGAAATCCTCACAAATAAGTATCCTTGTCACCTCAATAACACCTTTATTTTTATCATCTTGAATAGAAAACTGATATATTTCTGATGTCTGGAATTTCCATAAACGTATGATTGAATACATTGACAACAAACACATTCTCTGGGAAGTGTGACTAAAAGTGTCACGTATATAACACCAAAATTGCTCGGAGAGAACTCTCATTTCTATGTTTTCGGCGCATGTTTGTTTCACATGGAAATTGTTTTTCAGGTTTTGCTAAAAATGTTGCTGGTGTTTCTAAAGCCTGCAGTTTGTTCTTTTATTACTTATAAATACATTTTTAATGTTTGTTTTACTGCGGCTTCTGTCAGCTCATGAGGTGCAGAGCATCAACACTTAGATCTACCACACACACACGCGCGCACACACACACACACACACACACACACACACACACACACACACATCCTGTTTGTATACACCACACACCAATTTCATCTGTAAAGTTCACAGAGGCTGCAGTCTAAAGAGAGCGAACGCAAATGTATTTTCCATTCTGAAGAAACACAGAGACTCACGTCAGCTGTCAATCATCTGGAGGTTTATTGATTTAGATGATAAGATAATCAACACTGAACTTCATTATTCTTGTGAAATGAGAAACATGCACGTCACGTGTCACAATGAAATGAAAAAGATTTCATGAGATTTAACATTACAACATAACTAAAACTAAAAACATCACACAGTTCTTGAGTTTGTGTAGAAACAGTATTTACAGGAACTCTCATGTTTCCACATTCTCAGGTTTTACTCTCTGAAGTTACAGAAACAAGTTTTTGATGTTTCATGAGCAGAACTTTCCACACACACACACATATTTAATGTATTAGTAGGTGTAACATACGTCACACAAAGTCAATGTGTCACAAACTATTCGTAAGAATGACTTTACTCTGGTTTTCTGTCAAACACAATCTGCGTTTCATCTACTTTATTCCTGCGTACACATCACGATTTTGGGTCTTGGGGTTAAGGGCCTGAAAGTAAAGTAATATATATATATATATATATACATGTGTCGTTTATTTTCTATCTATTGAAAACACTTATTTCATATGAACATACGCACCTCATAGTCCGGGTTCGGGGGTCTCGGAGCATTTGAAACTGGATCTGAAAGTGGATTTCATTTACGGTGACGATGTGACCATGAATCATCATTAATAACTCACAATAGCCACGAAGACAACGTGTTGAGATGAAAAGGAGATATTTCGATGTGTGTGTTACCTTTCTTTCTCTGTGACCAGAAGAACACTATCAGGATGACTCCTCCAGTAAAGAGTAAATCAGCAATTATCACCCCACCGGCCAACGATCCGCTCAGCTCATGACAGTTCTTACACACTGACACAAACAGAGACAAGATTATGTGTGTTTGTGAGTCTAACATCATCGTTCATTTCACACGTGTGTGTCCTCACCTCTCGCCTTGATATAGAAATAATGTTTCTTTTTATCACTCTGGCAGGCGTAGAAGCCCTTTGCGGTTCCATCCTGAGCCTGAATCACATATGAGTGCTTTAGCTTGCTTTGTATGTCCTTGTTTTCATGAAGCCACTTCACTGCATCAGATTTGTGAGGACAAGTCAGAACCACAGAATCATCTCTGATCTCCACTGCAAGAGAAACGAGGACATGAACACACAGAAGTCTTCTTACAACTCATCATCATCGAGTGCGTATGTCAATGTCTTACCTTGAGACAGATCTTCAACCTCAATGTTATCGACAGTCTGGCTGTCATCTTCAGCAGCAACTGTGAGCAGCAGGAACATCAAGATCAGAAGATTCATCACTTCAGAGTTCTCTTGAATTATATTTATTGTGGAGATCGATGATCCGCTCTTATTTATTTCAAAAGTTTCACCAGCAGCCGTCGAATCTCTCAGACGCTCTCACACTCTCTGTCTTCTGCTACAGGAAAAGCTCTCGCTCTCTCTCTCTCCCCCTCTCTCTCTCTCTCGCGCGCTCTCTCTCTCTCTCTCTCGCGCTCTCTCTGTCTCTCTCTCTCCCTCTCTCTCTCTCTCAAGATTCAAAGGAGCTTTATTGGCATGATAAAAGAAAATTTACATTGCCAAAGCACAAGATTAAATATAAACATGCAGAAATACAGATTAAGATAAAAATAAAATTAAAAGTCTATAAGTAAAAATCTATATATATATATACATCTCAATATAAACAGAAAAAGAGTTTTAATTAAAGTTCTCAATGAGGGTGATAGTGTCAGTTTGTGTGTGTTGTTCTGTCAGTGTTGTGTTGTGTTGTGCTGCTTGTTCTTTGGTCGTGGCAGGACTTGA
This sequence comes from Triplophysa dalaica, assembly GCF_015846415.1. Lineage (NCBI taxonomy): Eukaryota > Metazoa > Chordata > Actinopteri > Cypriniformes > Nemacheilidae > Triplophysa > Triplophysa dalaica. The sequence goes on along the minus strand of NC_079550.1, from coordinate 23,375,485 downwards.
CATATCTTGCAGCAGGTTTGAGCTTCTTGACTTTTCTCCCAGTATGTATGAGATCTTGTCCTTTTGTTGAAACTGGTCAAAGTCTTTGTGTAAGTTTGTAAACTGGGGGAAGAATGTTTCTCTGATGTGTGTGTAGTTGGGACAGGAGAGGAGAAAGTGCAGCTCTGTTTCCACTTGATTGTGTGTGCAGTGTGGACACAGTCGCTCTTCTCTCGGTGTCCATGTGTGTCTGTGTCTGCCCGTCTCTACAGTGAGCTGGTGATCACTGAGTCTGTACATGCTCAACACTTTTCTTAGTTTAGGGTCTGATACGCTTGTGAGCTATTCTGACACTTTATATTCTCTCTTTAGTGACAGATAGCATTCCACTTTACTTTGCTGAGCTGTTGCTTCTGTCCAGTGTTTGAGATATTTCTCTTTTTGTCTTTTGATCATTTGGTTTAGTCTGGCTGGGGTTTGGGGTTGACTTGGGCATGTTTGGGGTTGTAGAGTTAGTTGTGAGATCAGTTGGATGAAGGGGTTTCTCTCTGGGCTCAGCTCTTGATGACTTAAGGCTTTGTGATGGAGTGTGTCTGTGTCGCTGTTCTTAAGGTGTGTGTAGAATTTTAAAGCTCTTTTTTGTATTTTAATGATTAGAGGATACAGTCCTAATTCTGCTCTGCAGGCGTTGTTTGGAGTTTTTCTCTGTACCCGTAGAATGTTTTTACACATTTCTGTTTGCAGAATCTCTATTGGGTGTTTGTCCCATCTGGTGAACTCTTGGTTGGCGAGAGGACCCCAAACCTCACTTCCATACAGCGCGATTGGTTCTATAATTGATTGTATTATTTTCAACCAGATTACGGTTGGGATGTCAATTTTGAATTTTGAATTTTGTTTGAATTTTGTTTCCGGTGTTACTAATGTTTATACCAAGATATGTGTAGTTCTTGGTGTGTTCTAGGGGCACGTTGTTTAGTTTGAAACGGTGATGTTGATTTTGGCTACTGGGCTTTTTTTGGAATATCATGACTCGAGTCTTCTTAAGGTTAACCGATAGGGCCCATGTTTGGCAGAAAGTGTGCAGGGTGTCCAGATGTTGCTGTAGACCTTCTTTTGTGGGTGACAGCAGCACCAGATCGTCTGCAAACAGGAGACATTTCACTTCGGTGTCTTGTAAGGTCGGGCCGGGTGCTGGTGACTGTTCTAGAGCTCCAGCTAATTCATTCATGTAAATGTTAAATAGTGTAGGACTTAGACTACAGCCCTGTCTCACTCCACGACTCTGGGAGAGAAAGTCTGTGTGCTTGTTGCCAATTTTAACTGCAAATGTGTTATTGGTGTACATTGATTTGATGATGTCGTAGGTTTTTCCTCCGATGCCGCATTGAATCAACTGAAGAAAAAGTCCCTCATGCCAGATTGAGTCAAAAGCTTTTTTGAAGTCGACAAAGCATGAGTAGAGCTTTCTTTTATTTTGGTTCGTTTCTTTGTCAATTAAGGTACGAAGAGTGTATATATGATCGGATGTGCGGTATTTGGGTTGGAAACCAATTTGGCATTTTCTCAGGATGTTTTGGTTGTTTAGATATTGGAGAAGTCTGCTGTTAAGAATGTTACAGAGGAGTTTACCTAGGTTGCTGTTTACACATATTCCGCGGTAATTATTAGGGTCGAATTTGTCTCCACTTTTATGGATTGGAGTTATGAGACCTTGGTTCCAGATTGTGGGAAATATACCTGTACTAAAGATGATATTAAACAGTTTGAGGATGGCGAGTGTAAGTTTTTGGTCTGCGTGTTTAATCATCTCGTTTAGGATACCGTCGATACCACTTGCTTTTGGGATTTAAGTTTTGGTATATTTTGTTCTAGCTCAGCGAGTGTAATTGGATAGTCTAAAGGGTTTTGGTAATCTTTAATTGTTGACTCCAGAGTGCATAGTTTGTTGTGTAGGTTAGTTTGTTCATGGTTCTTGTTTATTTTACTAAAGAGGTTTGAGAAGTGCTTTATCCATACGTCTCCGTTCTGAATGGGAAGATCTTCATGGTGGGGTTTGTTAAGTGTGTTCCAATGTTCCCAGAAGCGATTTGTTTCTAGAGATTGTTTAATTGCTTTTATCTGGTTTTGTGTATCTTGTTTCTTTTTCTTCCTTAGTGTGTCCTATATTGTTTAACTTTTTCATGGTAGAGTTGGCGTGTGTTTACATTGTCAGCATCTCTGTGTTTCTGATTTGATAGAATTCTTACTTCTTTTCTAAGGTTTTTACACTCCTTATCAAACCATTTCTCATTTACAGGCTTTTTGTTTGGTTTTGTGTTAGTGGGTTTTAGGTCAGATAGGGTTGCAGATATTGTAAAAATTTGGTTAATCCTGTCTACTGCTAAATTTACACCTTCACT
>NC_079550.1:23360604-23370604 GCF_015846415.1 Triplophysa dalaica | reverse complement strand
CATCAGTAATGTTGTTTCTAAGATATTTTAATCAAAGCGATTTAAATAGCCTGAGATCTGGTTTCAATGACAAGGGTTAGCCTAAACCAGGACTATGCCTCAGTTAAATTAGGCTATTTAAATTGCTTTTGTTAAAATGTCTGAGAAACAACATTACCGATGTGCATATTCAAACACAAACACATTGCATAAAACAAAAATGGCACTGATATATTTAAAAAAATGTTCGGGCAAGTTATATTCACTTAAATTCATTTTAGTCTGGGACTAGTTTCAAGAATCCAGAACTAAACATGGGCGCCGTAAAGGAGTGGAAGGTTAGGACTATTCTAAGGGCCCATGCTGATTTAGGGCCTAGAAGAGCAGACCCCTTCTTATTTTCCTATTTCTTTTCTCTTTTTTATACATACATTAAACGTGCTAGGGCCCCTCGTGCACTAAATGTGTATTTTGTCCGTTTCGACCATAGATTTAATATTTAAAAAACAAATAATGTATTTACTGTTTCAGTCACACCCCTTCCGGCTCCCTCTCACAATGGTTCATTCCACCTGCGCTGTGAGTTACGAGCGCTAGTGTAGCGTCTCCTGCTTATTGGACTTGTTATGATGCAGCACAGACAGTGACACACGCAGACACGTCACATCAAAAGTCAGGGCATCAAAAACGTTAAGAAAAGAAGTCAAGAGAAGACAGAGAACGCCAAAGTCGACAGTATGTCACACAGTTTTTCATAAAGAAAGGTAGCTTGCCCTATTCCTGTATTCCAAAACTTATTTTTGTTGCTACATGACCTGCTTTTATCTAGCTAGCTTAGTAAAATAATTACTGAATTATTATTTACATCCAACAATAATAACATCTCTGCTGTCTCCGGGACGGGTTATCATGTCTCGTAGACACAGATTCAGCGGCTGCTGCACACCCACGTCCCCCACCCCCCGTCCCCGTCTCAGCCGAACAAGGTGAGCCTGAGCGCGAAACTTCGCGAAGATTGAAGCCTCTAAACACGTCTTATCTACTGTGTTCGCCACATAATGATAATTTTGCAAAACAAAAAGTAATCTACACGCTTCAAAAATTACAAAATTAGTTTGCCGTGTCGTGTGTTCTGTGAAGTGACAGTGCGGCTGCTAAGATCGATGCTGTCAAACTTGACGTTCTTAATATGAATAAAATGCCCCAGAAAAATATAATATAAAATTGAATAAAACGTGTCTCTACTGTAGCTGATGTTTCCTGATTGAGCAGTTTGACCCAGCTAAAGCTTGTTCATGTAAAGTATATGTCAATATGTGTACATAATGTTCTGTTGTGCTTGCAATTGAGATAATAAATGTTCTTCCTTTAATGTAAACAAGTACATATTTCTATATTTTTTTCTTGTTTTTGTAGGCTTTGTACTCATCTTTAGACATTTTAACTATGCAATGTGCTGAGTATCTTTTTTTAAGTATACAGGGCATGTTTATTGGGTTAGATTTTATCTGTAAAAAATGTAGGGGGCCCAGAAATTTTGGTTTCCATAGGGCCCAGAATTTCTGGCGGCACCCCTGGAACTAAATGAAGTCCTAATTTAGGCAAAGCCTTGTCTATGAAACCGACCTTCAGCAGTTTTTATAAACATGCCTTTCCACAAAGCTTTACTGGTGTAAACATTTATTTGAGTCTAGACTAGTCTTAAACCTGTCCAAGGAAACTGCCCCAATATGTCTCATGTACAGGAGCTTTGTAATAATGACAATTGTAAAAAGCGCTATACAAATGAAGTTAAGTTGAGTTCATTTGTTAAATCATAATTAATTTGACAAATGATAGGCACAAAAACATAAATATGTTTTGAATGAGTTGTATCTTCTTTATCTGTGTAGATGTCGAATAGATGAAAGTTGTGTCTGTGGCGCCCTCGTGTGTCGAAACATGTCAATTACAATGTTTCAAACAAAACGGTTTAATATTTTAATAACTCTTAGAACACATAGTAAAAAGCTTGTAGTTCATTAGATTTAAACTACTAACCACATCGGTATTTTTATTAGGTTATTAGAAAATGTATAGATTTCATTTTCTGTAGGTTGACTTTTATCTTTTAACACAATTTTTGATAGCCTATCTTATAAGTTTTCTCCAGTAAACACAGAGATTATACTCACAAACACGTTTGGACACAACAACTAACACACTGATGGGATTCAACGAAGCGCAGGATTTCCTGAGGTCGCGTGAGCGCGCTGCGCGTTCATGTGAGCTGCTCGGTTAAAGCTTCTGTGGCGTGATTCAGACTGTCAGTGTGTGATGATGGGACTCGTGTGCGCGCATCTGATGGTGACACTGTTCCTCAGCTCATCAGGTCAGTGTCTTCATCCTCTTCATCACTTTACACACCTTTACGAACACTTTGCGTGCTTTTATTAACTTTAAGTTAACAAACTCTAAGTGTTTGGATTGATGACAGTTTCTCCCATACTTTGACTATTATTGCTGTAGTAACATCACAATCTAACTCTCTATCGCTTCTTTAGGTCTAAAAATAAAACACGTTCTCTGTTTATCTGTTTAATATGAACACGTGACTATAAATTAAACTCACGGTTTGCTTTTAATAGACAAAATGTTCAGTGCTCTTATAGATAAAAGCGTCTGTTGAATAAAGAAATAAATGCACTTATAAAAGATATATACAATAAAAGAGCCTTTAGTTACTATAATGATGTGTTGTGTTTGATTTGTAGTTAAATCACGGTTTGTTTTCGCACGTTACGGTAAACTATAGATCAGCACGCGCTGGTGTTTATAATCGCGTCGCACGCATGATCGCGTCGCACGCAGCGCTGTTGTGTTCACGTCATTGTTCTTCTGTGTTTTCCGGCTTTTGTTAAGTGAAATTATTCCGCATTGTGTCGCGTCTGGATGATTATTTCATATGTTTCCTGTGATTGATTTATGAACGGTTAGTGTTTCCCAGCAGATCCGCTAAATATAATCCTATTGTGACGTTTGTGATTGACAGCAGTCCATAACTGGGTTACCTGCGTGCGCATGCGCAGTTTCTAACATACACTAAATCGACCAGAGTAAGAGCACTGCATTAAAACAAAACATGATTTTAGAATCTGCACGCACCCGAACCAACAGCATCACCTCCATCACCTCTCTGAACTGACCAGAGCTTTTGAGGACTTAAGAAAGTTGTGCACTTGTGTGTGTGTGTCTGTAGGCTGGCTGTGTGTGGTTGGTATGCGGGTGTCTACAGCAGGTGATGTTCAGGCCGTAAACGGTACAGACTGTCGTCTCAGATGCACCTTTATGACGTCAGCTCCAGTCAGACTGTCCAGTCTCACGGTGTCCTGGAGCTTCAGACCCTTCAGCCCTGGACCAGAGGAGACGGTGAGAAACATCTAACACTGCACCAGTGTGTGCATCTCTCACTCTCTCTCTCTTTCACTCACTCTCTCTCTCACTCTCTCTCTCAATTCAATTCAATTCAATTCAGAAAGCTTTATTAGCATGACAAAAATCCTACAGAGAACAATAATATTTAGACAAAAAATATAAATAAAATAAAAAATGATTATGGTAAAAAAATATATATATATTTTATACAGAAAAACATGTAACAACTGATATTATAAAATCTGAACATTATATACATTATATACATATGTGTAGATGTAAAGTGTGTGTGTTTACTGGTTGTTTGTGTCTCTCTGGCTGTCTCTCAGTAGATCACAAGATGACACATATCTTGCAGCTACATGACAACATTTGGCTTCTTCACCAAGAATGAATCTGAGTTTTTGGGTCTGATTAAAGGAGTTAAATTGGGGGAATATTTGATTAATTTTGGGGTAGTAATGCTCTCTGATGTCTTTATATTTTGGGCATTCTGTGAGGAAGTGCAGTTCTGTCTCCATCACTCTCATCATACAGTGTGAGCAGAGTCTGTCCTCACGAGAGATCCAGGTCTGTCTTCTCCGGCCCGTCTCTATGGCCAGACTGTGTTCACTGAGTCTGTACCTCATCAGTGTTTTCCTGAGTTTCACATCACTCACTGTGCTCAGGTAGCTTGCTATGGTGTATTCACGATTTAGTGCCGAATAACATTCCAGTTTGTGCTGGTTTTTAGTGGTGTTTGTCCAATAGGTTGTGTACTTTTCTTTTTCTGTGTTTATAATGTGTGTGAGTGTGTAGGTGTCCTGAGGCTGACTGATCTCTGTGTGTGTGATCACAGTCAGTCTCAGCACCAGCTGAAGGAGAGGACTCTTACCTACGCTCAGCTCTTGGTGTTTCAGGGCTTTGTAATGGTATGTGTTGGGGTCGCTTGTTTTTAGGTGTTTCCAGAAGATGACGGCTCTTTTCTGAATGTTTAGAAGGAGAGGGTATTGGCCTAATTCTGCCCTACATCCGTTGTGTGGAGTTTTTATTTGGACTTTGAGAATTATTTTACAGAAATCTAAATGTAGAATTTCGATCGGGTGTTTTTCCCAATTTAAGAAGTCAAATTTTATAGAAGGACCCCACACTTCACTGCCGTATAAAACAATTGGTTCAATTACTGCTTTGAAAAGTTTGAGCCAGATTTGGATTGGGATGTCAATTTTAATGGATCTTTTTATGGCATAGAAAGCCCTTTGAGCTTTCTCTTTGAGTTCATTCACAGCCAAAGTGAAGTTACTGGTTGGAGTTATTTTCAGACCGAGGTAAGTGTATGTTTTTGTGGTTTCAATGGTTCTGTGTGATAGTGTGAATGTGTGTGATGGTCCCTGAGATCTGGAGCGTTTCTGGAACATCATTACTCTTGTTTTTTGGAGGTTGACCGTCAGGGCCCAGGTCTGACAGTAATCCTCCAGCAGATTCAGGCTGTCCTGAAGCCCCTCTTCAGTGGGCGACAGGAGGACCAGGTCATCTGCGTAGAGAAGACACTTTATCTCTGTGTCGTGTAGAGTGAGACCTTTAAAGGGAGCGTGTTCTAATATGTTGGTCAATTGATTAATGTAAATGTTGAAGAGGGTGGGGCTTAAACTGCATCCCTGTCTCACTCCACGCCCCTGGGGGAAGAATTTGGTTCTTTGCGTTCCAATTTTAACCGCACAATGGCTGGCTGTGTACATTGATTTGATCAAATCATAGAATTTTCCCCCTATTCCACTGTCGATAAGTTTTAGGTATAATCCTTCATGCCAGATTGAATCGAATGCTTTTTTGAAATCAACGAAGCAAGCAAAAATTTTTGTTTTGTTTTGATGTACATATTTGTCAATTAGTGTTTGTAATGTAAAAATGTGATCGGATGTGCGACATTTTGGAAGAAAGCCAATTTGGCATTTACTCAAGGCATTGTGCTTAGTAAGGAAGTGTAACAGTCTTGTGTTTAAGATGCTGCAGAGAACCTTCCCCAGGTTACTGTTCACACAGATGCCTCGGTAGTTGTTGGGGTCTAATTTGTCTCCGTTCTTGTGAATGGGGCTGATGAGGCCCTGGTTCCAGATCTTAGGGAAGAACCCCACACACAGACAATCATTGAAGAGTTTCAGCATGGCCAGTTTGAAGCTTTGGTCGGTTTGTTTCAGCATCTCGTTCAGGATGCTGTCGACACCACAGGCTTTCTCGGGCTCGAGGACCCGTAGTTTATCTTCCGATTCCTCGATTGTTATGGGGAAATCTAAGGGGTTTTGATTTGCTTTAATCACTCTTTCTAAATTGTTCAGTTTATTGATTATTTCATTTTGATTAGAATTTTGAATTTCAGTTGGGCTATATAATTCTTGGAAATGAGTTTTCCATGTCTCCCCATCTTGGATGGCCAGAATTTCTTGATTTGGTTTGTATAATAATTTCAATTTTTCCCAGAATTTGTGTGAATTTAGAGATTTTTCAATTTCTTCAAACTGGTTTTGCAAAAATTGTGCTTTTTTCCGCCGGAGTGTGGCTTAGTTTTAGTGCCTCACAGTAATGAAGGCGGAGCTCTGGATTATCTGGTTGTCTGTGTTTTTGATTTGATAAATTTCTGAGGTTTTTTCTCAGAGCTTTAGAGTCCAAATCAAACCATTTGTCAGTATCTAAACATTTCTTCTTTGGTTTAACAGTGGTCAAATGACTTTTTTGTGCTGTTTTGTAAAATATGTTGTTTAGATCTTGTACTTCCTGATTGATGCCGAATTGATTTTTAGGGTATGCCTGTGTTTGGAAAGAGTGTAAGAGGGACTGTATTTCTGGAGATTCAACAGCATTGCTGTAGTTAGTGGCACTGTTTTCTGTCCATTTGAATGACATAATTTTGTGCATGTGATATGATGTCCTAATCGGTGTGGGTGATGTTTCAGATTGCTTTATATAGACTGTGATTTGGCTGTGGTCTGAGAAAGGTTTCAGGGGTTTGACTGTGAATGCTCTCAAAGAGGAAAGATGTAGATCTGTGATGGTATAATCTACAGTGCTGTTACCAAGAGCTGAGCTGTAGGTGTATCGCCCGAGCGAGTCTCCTCGCAGTCTTCCATTGACGATGTACAGAGCCAGTCCTCGGCAGAGCTTCAGCAGCTGCCGTCCGTGGGCATTCACTGTCTGATCACAGTTTTCTCTGGCGGGGTAAGAAGGGTAAAAGTTGTTATTGCCAGTGAGGAATCTGGTACCCTGTGATTCTAAGAAATCTAATTCTTTTCCGGTTCTAGCGTTTAAATCACCCATAAGCAGCACATTTCCCTGGGCCTCGAAATGGCTGATTTCTTGTTCAATGTTTTGAAAAGTTTCCTCTTGGAAATACGGAGACTCGAGGGGGGGAATATATATGGCACAAAGGAAAACAGGCTGAGATGCTGATATTATTCCTTTTTGTACTTTCAGCCAGAGGTGGTTTTGATCTTTTTTAACTAATTCTATGGCCAGTTTAGATTTAATCCAGAGGATCATCCCTCCTGAGTCTCTCCCCTGTGTGACTGATGTGAGTTTAACTGATGGTAATATTATCTCTCTGTATCCTGAGGGACAGCCAGTGAACACATCTCCTCTACACCAGGTTTCCTGTAAGATGATAACATCTATGTCTTCAAGATCTTTCATAAAGTCAGAATTTCTACTTTTTAGGCCAAAGACTGAGGAGTTTAGACCTTGAATATTCCATGTGGAAAAACTAAGTGTTTTCATCACAAAAATCAGTATGATTTGTTTGCCATTTTGAGAAAAGAGAATGATTCAAAAATACAAGAGTAGAAAAATAAATAATAATAATAATAATAACGACTGATGGAAGTTATGTTATGGTAGGAACTCAAAAACATCAACAAATCCATTTTAATTTACATGTACACTTAAACTAAAACAATGTGGTTTGGTCAATGGAATGGTTATTTTTATTTATTTGTTTATTTTATTATTATTTTTACCACTGTCCACTGTGTGTGAGTAAGTGAGAGCAGATGATACTCAGCATGTGTTGGATGTCGTGGAGTTCGGTGTTAGCTTGGCTCGCTCCTCCGCTGACAGCTCGGGCGTAGCTCGGTCTGTCTGGCTGGGCCGGGCTCTGCTGTGGACGGGCTTCAGCCGCTGGAGCGCTGGGACTGTTATAGAACAGTCTCTGTCCATACGGATCGGCTTTGGGTGCTGAAGCTCTGTGTGGACCCCCCGGGAGGTGTAGCTCTGGGCGCTGAAGCTCTGTGTGGACCCCCGGGAGGTGAAGCTCTGGGTGCTGAAGGTCTGGGTGGTGCTCTGGTCGGGGCTCTAGATGAGGTGTTGGCTGGGATGTAGTGTCCTGAGGTGTGTCTCATTGGGTTGGCAGGGTTAGGGCTGGTTCTGCTTGTCTGGTCGGTCCTGTTTAAAGCAACATCTTTGAGTCTCTTTGCAAAAATATGAACCAGGTTCTTATAAAGGTGGACATGGTCATATAGGCAGTCGGTGTCCAGGTCTGGATGGTGGGCCAAGTATACGTTGGGCAGGAAGGCACAGTGTCTGGAGATGCTAGAGTTTATTTTATTTATTGTGTATGGATGGAAATCTTTCCTCTGGAGTAGGGTGGACAGGATGATTTTTGAGTTGGGGAAGGTTTCTCTAGCTTTTTCCACAACGGCTCTGAGGGAGTCAGACACTCGGTCCTGTTGGCTCCGCAGGTCGTTTGTGCCTGTGTGGATTATGATGTGACTGGGCCGGCCTAGCTGGGATTCTGTCAGGAGCTCCAGGGCTTTGTCAGTGGTGGGACACCAGAGTTTAATAGCTTTGTGTCGGGGGAAGAGTTTATTTACATCAATGAATTTGCCGTTTGAATCGATGAGTAAAGCTACCTCAGGTTCCTCTGTGCCGGTTTGTGCTGGACTGCTGTGAGACGAGGGCTGAAGCTGTTGTGCTGGAGGGCCTGACAGGGGGCGCTGTGACGGCTGTGAGCTGTCTGGGTCGGGTCTCGTCTGAAGCTGTTGTGCTGGAGGGCCTGACAGGGGGCGCTGTGACGGCGGTGAGCTGTCTGGGTCGGGTCTCTCTGGGTCATCACTGAGGGGTGGGTGTTGACCCCCTGTGTTAGGTGACTTTGGGGTGGAGGGCAGTGTTTGAGCTCTGTGGGTCTGCGCTGGTTCTTCTTTGGCCAGAAGGAGTTCTCTCAGCTGCTCTTTCAGGGCCAGGATCTCACTGCTCTGCTGCTCTCTCTCCTCCTGTATCTCTCTCATCTGCTGCCTCATCTCTAGTGTGGACTGTTCTCTGTCCTGTATCTGGAGTCTCAGTGCGGTCAGCTCACACTGATAGATGTTCTTCTCCGTCTGAAGCGTTGTCATCTGCTGGCTGAGGGCTGTCAGTCTCTGTGTCTGGTGCTCTGCGTTCTGCTGGAGTTCAGTATGAACTGCACATGTGTGTGACTGCTGCTGTTTGAGCATCATTTCTCTGAGCTGCACCATCTCCAGCTCAAGCTTCATGAAGTGTTCCTGAAGTAAAGGGATGGATTTGAGCAGAGAGGACGGGATGTTCTCACTTTTAAGTGTTTCTGCAGGAGTGGGCTTGAGATCTGAGCTGCTGTTCTGTGGATTCTGCTCTGATGACAGACTCTCAGATATCAAACCTTTCTCGTGTCTCATAGCTTCAGCTATTGCTCTGTAGTCAGCCTGGAATAGTTTCAGGTTCCCCTGTACCATGACTGTTCCGTTCTTGTAGATGTTCACAGTTATCATAGTGTTGTGGAGAACAAGAAACGAGGAGACAAGAGACGAAAATGCGTCGAGTCAGTTTAATATCCACTTTAATATTCCTCGCGCCGAACAGCGAGAGAGATCAAAACAACCACACACGTAAAAACCGGAACAACACTAAACTGACTCCTCCCTCCCTTAAAGGTACAGTACCCTGGTGAATGTCTCATAATAAACATAATACTTGTGGTTCGCCACACAGGCCCCCCCAGAATTCACCCTTAATAAAACATAGGACTCTATACATGATAACAAAACAGGAAACAGATTTAACAGTTTTTAGGAAAGTCAACGTACAGTGGGGCGAATAAGGCGGCCATAACGGCTTCGCTTAACAGGAGAAGGGCGAAGGGCCAGGGGCAGGGGCCGAGGCTGCCGAAGGGGGGCGCCCTCGCCGTGGAGGCTGGGCCAGCTGAAGTGGTGCACCAATATCAAGATGAGCAGGCTTGAGACGGTCTATTGCCACCCGCTCAGGCCTGCCCCCCATATCCACAACGAAGTTCTTAGACCCCCCCACCAGGACACGGAAGGGTCCATCGTAGGGGGGCTGCAGCGGGGTACGATGGCCATCGTGGCGGATGAAAAAATACTTGGCCGACAGTAAATCCTTAGGCACGTAGGACTTTGGGAGGCCATGGTGAGATGTGGGAATGGGAACAAAAGCATCAGCAATGTCCCGGGCCCCAGTACGATGAGAGTCCACCGACCACTGGGCCGCGGCATCAGGAAGAAATTCCCCCGGAACGCGCAAAGGCTGTCCGTACACAAGCTCGGCCGATTGGTGAGAAAAATCCTGTCTGCCTCCACAGCCAGCGCCCGGTAGTCTCTCGAGGAACGTAGGC
>NC_079550.1:23330604-23355604 GCF_015846415.1 Triplophysa dalaica | reverse complement strand
CAAAATATTAGATTTAAGTATTTATAGACAAAGAAAGTGCTAGAAAATTTACTGAGTAATTTAATTGAAGATCGGGTCCGGGTCTGGTGCGGATATCTATATCAGAGAAAATTACGCCGGTGGATAAATTATAAAATCCAGTAATCTGTACAGTAACGAAGTTACTTTTTAGAGGTATAATCAGTAATCAGATTACTTTTTCAAAGTAACTGTGGCAACACTGGTTACTAGTAACTGTAACTTATTATCTTATTTTGTCTGTAATCTTCGTTATCTTCGTGTGTGTGTTTCACTTGGAAGTTTGCCACAATTGCAAAAAGTTAAATGAATCCTGAAAAAGCTCAATCTTGCAGTGATTGATTCAGTATTTATTTTAGTAATTTCGTATCGACACCATGGCCGCACTGGAATCATATGCTGATTTAATTTAAGACTTATTTTAAACTGTCAAGACACATAAAGAGATTTTCACTACGCTGCAGAAGATGGGTATCCAGCGATGTTCTGCTACAAAACGCTACAATAAAAATATCTGCTTTTCGGCTAGATGTTAGTCACGAATACTGGGTATAACTCCAATGTAAAACGTCTAACGCACCCTCAAAGAAAGTCGAGATATGGCACCCCAAATTGTCCCAATAACCCCAAAATGCTACAGTAACCCTGACGGTAGACATCAAGACAAGATATAACCTAGCTGTGGAACTTTTAACGCACCATCAAAGACATATTTGTACAAAAACACAGTTCTGACAATAGACATTTTCTGTACATACAACAAGTGACAAATTTTACATAAATCTATATACATGTAACTACATAGCAGTAATATAATGTGTGTTTAACGCACAGGCTTAAGACCAACAAGAGTATAATCAATTGTATAAGAGCAATGGATCAGAAAAAAAATGAATATGCTTTATTTTACAATTGTGCACACACAGACAAGCAACGTGTTGTGGTTTCAGGAGCTCCAAAAAATACAGTATAGACAAACAAATGGAAAAAATGGAAAAGGGAAAAATGGAAAATATAAATGTACAGAATAAAAAATAAAATACATCAATGATGAAAATAATTTATTTACATAAGAGGTAAGAGGGACAGTTAATTATAGATATGCAAAGTATAATACAACGGTGTATACTATGCTTTTTACAAATATACACGTAAATTACTTTATTATGCATAAACCGTATTCATGCTCTGCACTAGAATATTGCACTTTCAAACATGTAGGTACTATTGCATCTGATTAATATTCATGGTGGAGATAGGCTGCCTAAAAACTGTTCTATCAAAGTAATATAAAGAATGGTATGGGGAGTGTGTGACGGAGGTACCGGGTGAAGTTCCATCACCCACTAACCCTAACCCCACACACACACACGCGCACACACACACATGCGCACACACATACTCACGCACACACACAAACACACGCACACACACAAACACACGCACGCACACACACACACCCACACACACGCACGCCAACAGACACACACACACGCACACACACACACACGCACACACCCGCACACGCGCCAACAGACACACGTACACACACACACGCGCACACACACACGCGCGCGCACACACAGACACACACACAACAAAATTTTTCTTTTGAAAACGTAAAAGAAGAGAAACGTGAGATGGTCCCTAAGAAGCTAAGCGTGAATAAGAAACTGGAAAAGCGGATACTTCGCGTGTTTAAGTTGGAACGGATAGCAGGTACCGACAGGCCAAGTGGACTGCAGCTCGGGTGGTTGGGGAGGCAAAAACTCGGGCCTGGGAGGAGTTCGGTGAGGCCATGAAGAAAGACTATTGGTCGGCCCCGAAGCGATTCTGGCAAACCATCCGGCGCCTCAGGAGGGGGAAGCAGTGCCCTACCAACGCTGTTTACAGTGGAGGGGGGCAGCTGTTGACCTCGACCGGGGATATCATTGGGCGGTGGAAGGAATACTTTGAGGATCTCCTCAATCCTGCTGTCACGTATTCCATTGAGGAAGCAGAGGCCGAGGGCTCGGAAGCGGACTCGCCCATCACCCGGGATGAAGTCACCGAGGTAGTCAAGAAACTCCTCGGTGGCAGGGAACATGAGATCCGCCCTGAGTACCTCAAGTCTCTGGATGTTGTGGGGCTGTCTTGGCTGACACGCCTCTGCAGCATCGCGTGGCGGTCGGGGACAGTGTCCTTGGACTGGCAGACCGGGGTGGTGGTCCCTCTTTTTAAGAAGGGACCGGAGGGTGTCAGCCGGAGGAACAGTGTGGTTTCCGTCCCGGTCTTGGAACACTGGACCAGCTCTATACCCTCTCCAGGGTGCTGGAGGGTTCATGGGAGTTTGCCCAACCAATCCACATGTGTTTTGGCATTCAACTGTGTCCCTCGCGGCATCTTGTGGAGGGTGCTCCGGGAGTATGGGTTTCGGGACCCTTTGCTAAGGGCTATCCGGTCCCTGTACGACCGGAGCAGGAGCTTGGTTCGCATTGCCGGCAGTAAGTAAGACTTGTTCCCGGTGCATGTTGGACTCCGGCAGGGCTGCCCTTTGTTGCCGGTTCTGTTCATAATTTTTATGGACAGAATTTCTAGGCGCAGCCAGGGGATGGAGGGCGTCGGGTTTGGGGATCACACGATTTCATCTCTGCTCTTTGCGGATGATGTCATCGTGCTGGCCCCATCAGATCAGGACCTTCAGCATGCACTGGGACGGTTTGCAGCCGAGTGTGAAGTGGCCGGGATGAGAATCAGCATCTCCAAATCTGAGGCCATGGTTCTCAGCCGGAAAAGGGTGGCTTGCTCACTTCAGGTAGGTGGAGAGTTCCTGCCTCAAGTGGAGGAGTTCAAGTATCTGGGGGTCTTGTTCACGAGTGAGTGAAGGATGGAACGGGACATTGACAGACGGATCGGTGCAGCTTCTGCGGTAATGCGGTCGCTGTACCGGTCTGTCGTGGTGAAAAAGGAGCTGAGCCGCAAGGCGAAGCTCTCGATTAACAAGGTCAATCTACGTTCCTACTCTCACCTATGGTCGTGACTTCTGGGTCATGATCGAAAGGATAAGATCCCGGATACAGGCGGCCGAAATGAGCTTTCTCCGCAGGGTGGCCGGGCGATCCCTTAGAGATAGGGTGAGAAGCTCGGTCACTCGGGAGGAGCTCAGAGTAGATCCGCTGCTCCTCCATATCGAGAGGGGCCAGCTGAGGTGGGTCGGGCATCTTTTCCAGATGCCCCCTGGACGCCTTCCAGGGAAGGTGTTCCGGGAATGGCCCACCGGGAGAAGACCCCGGGGAAGACCCAGGACACGCTGGAGGGACTATGTCTCTCGGCTGGCCTGGGAACGCCTCGGTGTCCCCCCAGAAGAGCTGGAGGAAGTGTCTAGGGAGAGGGAAGTCTGGGCATCCCTGCTTAGACTGCTGCCCCCGTGACCCGGCCCTGGATAAGCGGAAGAAAATGGATGGATGGATGGATGGATGGATAACGTGAATAAGAAACTGCGAATAAGATATGATTCCAGTGCGGCCATGGTGTCTATACGAAATTACTAAAATAAATACTGAATCAATCACTGCAAGATTGAGTTTTTTCAGGTTCTACCAGAAAGACTCGGAGGCCAAAGTTGAGTATACAACATTTATTTGACAGCTGATAGACAGAATATATATGGATATAATAAGATGGTAACAGTTCTTTGGAGTAGGCCCTGTCCGTGGCTCGCATCCAGAGGGCCAAGAAGTCCTCCACTTCCCGCCTTGAGATGGTAAGGCGGGGGCGTAGCCAACCCCAGAGAATGATCGTGGGCTTACCTCTGGAGCAGGGCCTACCCCCCCAAAAGAAATGATTTCTACTCACCTGCTGGTTGGAGTCTCTAGCAGAACCTGCAGAACGATATTAATTGCAAATGTTAGTGATAAAACAATTTACCGGTCGCTGGTCGTGAGTAACACTGAGACGGGGCCCGATAGGCCACAACATATACACGAGGCCTCGATGGGCCACAGCACTGACGAGGGGCCCCAGCGACAGAGGTCCCGATAGGCCTCAACACTGACGAGGCTTTGATGGCCACAACTCTGATACATAGCCCGGAAGGCACGACACTTGAGACAAGGCCCCGATGGGCAGCAACCACTGACAAGACCCCGAAAGGCCACGACATTATGAGGTACATCCAGCCCCTTCTTTTTGACAAGGCCCCGACGGGCCACAACCACTGACAAGGCCGACTAGAGGCCCCAGTGACAGAAGGCCTGCTAGGCCACAACACTGACAAGGCCACGATGGGCCACAACATAGAAACGCAGCCCTAATAGGGCACAACACTGAGACGAGGCCCGCTGGGCCACAACACTGAAAAGACCCCGGAAGGCCACGACATTATGAGGTACATCCAGCCCCTTCTTTTTGACAAGGCCCCGACGGGCCACAACCACTGACAAGGCCGACTAGAGGCCCCAGTGACGGAAGGCCTGCTAGGCCACAACACTGACAAGGCCACGATGGGCCACAACATAGAAACGCAGCCCTAATGGGCCACAACACTGAACAGGCCTTGGTAGGCCATGATACTGAACAGGCCTTGGTAGGCCGTGACACACCACCACCAGTATTTGCAAGATTTACCTGGATATTAGACGGATAGGCTCGTTGAGCTGCCGTGATGGTAGAGGAGTCCGGTCTTATTAAGACTCATAAGCAGAGGATGACCATCTACCTGTCCATTTAATGGTTCCCATTGGACTTCCGCGTTCGACTGCGGTAGTACTTGCTCTGATCCTGAAGGAGTGTCGGTATACAGGAGGGGCGCACGTCGAGCTGACGCCTGGATCTTGACCGGATGAGGCTTGTTGAGCTGTTATGAGGTTTTCCATTAGAATTCCGCGTTCAGCCCGGTTGTGGCTGCTCCGATCCTTGATCTTGACTTGAAAGAGCTTGTTGGACTTCCATGATGATTTTGGAGTCGGGTCTTATGTAGGGTTTAAATGCAGATGACAAACATCTGCGCACCAGCTTTGTTGAAATCCTCACTCTGCAGCTTCGTAGTTGCTCCGATCCCAAAGTATTTTCAGATCGTGGTGAAGCTTCATATTACCGTGATACTTAAGTAGAAGAGTGTTTTGCAGTGTATATGTGGCAAATATACAACGCCAGCGGTATATCCTTGAAAATGTATATTGTGACTTGAGTTGCTGATCCTTCAGGGTTTAACTTATGCTTTCATTTTCCCAAAACTCAGAGGGTATTTAACCGAATGTGTGAATTAATTCCATCAAGGAATAACGACGAGAATGTTGCGCTGAAATCCTGTCATGAGTACTTAGCTTTAGGTTACGAGTGTATAGATGGGGTTAAATATACTTAAGTTCATCATGATTCTTGAATTAATGCTGTTGGTATACGACGTCATGCATGGAATGCCCTTAATGTTTAAGGTTCGTACTCCGCTCTTGGAAGTCTTAATCGTTACTGGATCATGGCCTGGTTTGGAACTTCTTTCCAACGAAAGACGATTGACTGCGAATAAGCCATGATAAACTATGGAATAAAACAATGTGAGACCATACGGGCTTTATGTGGCAGGCTATAATGAGAAGCATGTCGGTACAGATTCCGGACTTCCCATTTTTAGCGAGTACCAACTCCTGCCATCAGGAAGAGAATCATGATTGATCTTGAAGGCATCCTCAATCCGCTTTGGACAAAGACAAGGATCTTGTTGTTGACTGACCTAAAACGAGAGGTGTGTTAATATCATTTGCACCAGGACAGCCCCGTAGCGTATTAGGTTGAATCCCTCTCGTTGTGTTGCGTGGTCTCATGAGTGCGATACGTTTTTTACAAGAGCACTAGACAAAGCAGCTTGTTGTGAAGAGTTGCTTGTCTTTCTGTTCCTTTGTGTATGACGCCGATTAAGGCACGCCACTCGTTCACTTAGGTTCCTATAGTGATTGAACTCATTCCGGCTGCATGGAGTTCATATAGCCTGTATCTAGAGCAAGGTAACTTCCTATATGGCATGAGTATAGCTACCGCAACTGCAGAGTTATATTTTCTTTTTGGCCTAGGTGTTTTGGTTACCTAGGCGACATGGCATGTGGAATTCCAGCACCTTGACATCGAATCATGTATACAGATTGTATTACGTCGAACAACGATAAGTTCGTTCTGCTATGTCACGTCGGCCCTTTAAACTTATTTCTGTCTTCGCAACGACTGAAAAAAAAAAAAAAAGCAAAACACTGAATTACCAAATATCGTGACGAGACTAGAACAGATGGAGCAGCGAACGCAAATGCGCAACTGCTGAAACCAATCTTTGCTCCTACGACAAAATGTAAATATATTCGTTTAACCGTGAAAATGCATGCTGCTCATGCGTGGATTTTTTGGAAAAAGGCAACCACAGAATCTAATCACTGACCGCTCTACTTGAACCGTGAAAATACTACTACTACTACTACATTTTTATTTACAGGCGCCTTACTGACACTTGAGACCGTACACAAATAGTCACAACGGTCATCAAATACAACAATAATACGAGCTAGATATAAACATGGAATAAGCAGGCAAATGAAATCACAGAAAAACCAGCCTAAATATGTTTAAACGAGATTTACAACCTTAAATGTTTCTACTTCGCATCCTGCGGTATTGAGTTCCAAAAGTGGGGAGCTGTGTGACTGGAGCTCGAGAATCCATAGCTGTGCATGTTCGAGGAAGAATAAGATTAGATGCAGAAGATGATCTGGAGTGCAAGTGGAAGTTGGGATTGATGGAGTTCTAGTAGGGAGCCCGGTGCAAGTGTTTTAAAGTGGAAGTAATATGCTCAGCTGTAGAAGTCCGGCAGATGATTCGTACGGGAGAGTTTTTGAACCAGCTATAATTTGTGAAGGAGTTTTGATGGCGAAAGTAGGCCTGTGGCCGCTGAAGTAAACGTAGTTTTCCCGTATCATGCTATTAATCCGCTGTCATATTTGAACACCACAGTTTAATGCATTGAAGCATTATTCAACGTGCCATGATGACGAGGCCAAGACAAAATGCCATTAGAAGAGAAGTTGCGGACTGATCGGCTGTCACGATCACCATGCTGGCCATTAGCTGAACGGCCGCCAGAAAGGGTAAGCAACAGAAGCAAGAATACCTTACCTGTTTCCTGTATTAGTTGGTAAAACACGTGTGAGGATTTACGTCTCCTTGCTGCTCAGCTGTTCCGATGTAAACATGCGCTATACACGCCAGAACATTTGTGATGCCGTCGCATCGAAGATGTATTTAAGCAAACATACCAGCACACGCGTTAAAATGCGTAACAAACTCGTACATGATGATTGCGTCTTATGCATGCTTCGAATCAAAGGAAATTGGTGATAGCTTAAGGTACAAATGCTGCATAGTTGTTTCAAGTAAACACTACGTATCGCTGAAGCTTGTATATAATTCCAGAGATGCCTTTGAGAGCTTCGGTTGAAGATGAAACGCCTGCCGTGCACAGTAGAGGTTTGAGCGACGAGTGTGTTAAACAACCAGAATTAACTGAATCCCAAACGTCTTGGAAAGCAAGTTGCTGTATGAGCTGGAAGAATCGCGTCAGAGTAGCTTAGCATGAATTAGCAATAGCCGTGTACGCATAAATTCATGTGTGTAACATCCTGCGTAACTGCTGAACGAGCGTGCGAATCACGTTGGAATCACGTAGCTCCGACTGCGGACATAGGAAGGGGTAAGTGGCGATCTTTTATGTTTCATGTCGGAAGGTGATTGGTTGGGTGTTGATTGGCAATGAGTGATACAAGATTGAGTCTTCCTGGAAGAACTAGCGCTGAAGCTACATTTCTTTTAACTTTTTGCAATTGCGGCAAACTTCCAAGTGAAGCATACACACACACACACACGAAGATAACTTCCAGTTCACGCAATTTGAAGAAATTAAATATCAAAATCGGTCGTGCCCCTTTATTTCATTTCCTATTTTTGATCTGAGCATTAAATCAAAAGTACGAAAAATGACCCGTTATTTGTTTTTTGGTATTACATTTATAAACGAATAACGAAATAACAAACCGTTTTTTAATTTTCCGATTTTGGAATCTCAATTGAATATGAAAAGAACAAATGATACACGGATTGTAATGGTCCGTGTACTTTTGCGTCCATTCGTTTTTCTTTTTTTAACCATGACGAGAAAAATAAAATATAAACGGTTGTGGTATTTTAAGCAAAGAAAGTTACATTCAAAATTTGGAATTAGAACTGTATTCAGAACATTCTACGAAAAAAATGTATATTGACTTATTTTCAGATTTTTGTTTATGACTTTTTGCACCTTACTTAACATTTATAAAATACACAAATTAATATCGGTCCGTGTACGTTTTATTCATTTGATATCCTATATTAAATAAATTAATGGAAACTGAAAGATGACTCTTTTTTCATTTTTCGTTTAGTTCACCAAACGAAAAATTAGATTTCGCCCCGATTTTTCATTTTTCGTTTGTCGTTTAAAAAACGGATTTCGGACTCAATATGGGATTCGTACATGTGGGTGGTGCTGTCACGCCCCTTTCCCCCGATTGGTCAAATCGCTCACCATTCTGTACGGACTTAATTCTACCCAGCAGATTAAGAGTCTGTACGAGTGCGATACTGACAAGTGTTGGCACTTTAAAATATGTTTACTTCAACCACCAGACAGCCTCGCATATCTTAGACCCGCTAGGTTAAGAGGGACGTGCTCACTGGACTTTCTCTTGTTTTCTGTGCACCTTGTCTCACAGCAGTTTAGGCATTGTTATGTTTTTTGTTATAAATCAGAAATGACAAGGATGCATTTTCCCGCAATAGAAAGTGGGTTGGATTGTTTCCCCGGTGTGGGCGTGGCCTAAATGCGCTCTCTCTTAATGCGCTAGCTCAAGTTCAAAGTCTACTCCTGATGCAAGTTGGGCCAATTTTCACTTATTTTAATGTTTATTGTTATAAAAAAGTGGATGGATAGGCTCTATATCACGAACTTTGATACAGATCATTTAGATCAAACTCCAAAAATTCCATGATGACCATAATTCTTAATGCTGTCCACAAGAGGGGGTGTCAGCCTCTTTCAATCTAATTTATCCACTCTCCATACAGATAAAGTAACAAATATATCTATGCATTTAATCTGTACTGCCATGAATATGTTGTAGCTGTATTTCTGAGAACAAAAATCACACATAAGGAACATCATGAATCTGCACAGTTGGGAGCCTGCATGCAGATGTGTATGTTAGTTTGTAAAACACAAAATTTAATTCTGCAAAAAATTATTTTATTCTCACAACATCACATGTAACCAAACTAAATGTGACCTGAAATGTTTTAGAAATTTAAGTCAATTTATCACAAATAATTTTCTTTCAACAGCGACAATTTTATAGTACAAGTTTATGAACATTGCTGAACTTAAAACAGCATTCTGTAATGATGATTGGGAACATTCATCGATTCATGTTTAAGGAGAAATAGTTCACGCCATGAAAGTGAAAGTGACCGATTCGTCAGGTATGGTGACCCATACCCGAAATGTGACCTCTGCTTTTTACCCATCCAGTGATTAGTGAGCACACACACAGCAAGTGATGAACACACGTACACCCGGAGCAGTGGGCAGATATCACTGCAGCGCCCGGGGAGCATGTAGGGTTAGGTGCCTTGTTCAAGGGCACCACAATCGTTACCCGCCGGGCCTGAGGATCGAACCGGCAACTTTCTGGTCACAAGTCACAAGGAGATGGTGGTCTAGTGGGTTAAACCACTGAACTGGTAATCAGAAGGTTGCTGGTTCGATCCCAGCAGCCACCAGTGTGTCCTTGAGCAAGACACTTTACTCCATGTTGCTCCAGGGGGATTGTCCCTGTAATAAGTGCACTGTAAGTCGCTTTGGATAAAAGCGTCTGCCAAATGACTAAATGTAAGTCCAACTCTCTAACCATTAGGCCATTATGACTACTACTAACCGTAATTGCCCCATCAGTTATATTCCAAAAATAAAAAATTCAATCAATATTCTTCTCCCCAATAATTATTGTGATCCGAGTAAATTATATGTACAGTATGCATGTATGTATGTACAGTGATGGAAATAATTATTTGATCCCAACACTGATTTTGTAAATTTGCCTGCTTACAAATAAATGCAGGACCTATAATGTTTAGGTTTATTTTAACTGATAGAACCTGAAAATCAACCAAAATACCAGTGGAAATAAAGGTTATAAATTGATTTGCATTTCAGTCAGTGAAATAAATATTTGATCCCCTTCCAACAAGCAAGAATTCTGGCCCCAAAGATTGGTTATGTGCCAACATGGCCCACAGATTAGTCCTGTCACTTTAAGACAGTACTCCTAAATCATCTTGTTATGTATATAAAAGAGGCCTGCCAACAGAATCTGTATCTCCCATTTCAACCTCTCCACCACTATGGTCAACCAAAGAGTGGCTTAAGGAGACGAACATTAAATGTCCTAGCCAGTCTCTAGACCCTAGTCCTATAGAAAATCTGTGAAGGAGGTTAAAACTACAATTTACTGAGCGACAGCCAAGAAACCTTAAAGATATAAATCGTGGCCTAATGGTTAGAGAGTCGGACTCGTTACCAGAAGGTTGCCGGTTCGATCCTCAGGCCCGGCGGGTAACGATTGTGGTGCCCTTGAACAAGGCACCTAACCCTACATGCTCCCCGGGCGCTGCAGTGATATCTGCCCACTGCTCCGGGTGTACGTGTGTTCATCACTTGCTGTGTGTGTGCTCACTAATCACTGGATGGGTAAAAAGCAGAGGTCACATTTCGGGTATGGGTCACCATACCTGACGAATCGGTCACTTTCACTTTCATGGCGTGAACTATTTCTCCTTAAACATGAATCGATGAATGTTCCCAATCATCATTACAGAATGCTGTTTTAAGTTCAGCAATGTTCATAAACTTGTACTATAAAATTGTCGCTGTTGAAAGAAAATTATTTGTGATAAATTGACTTAAATTTCTAAAACATTTCAGGTCACATTTAGTTTGGTTACATGTGATGTTGTGAGAATAAAATAATTTTTTGCAGAATTAAATTTTGTGTTTTACAAACTAACATACACATCTGCATGCAGGCTCCCAACTGTGCAGATTCATGATGTTCCTTATGTGTGATTTTTGTTCTCAGAAATACAGCTACAACATATTCATGGCAGTACAGATTAAATGCATAGATATATTTGTTACTTTATCTGTATGGAGGGTGGATAAATTAGATTGAAAGAGGCTGACACCCCCTCTTGTGGACAGCATTAAGAATTATGGTCATCATGGAATTTTTGGAGTTTGATCTAAATGATCTGTATCAAAGTTCGTGATATAGAGCCTATTCATCCACTTTTTTATAACAATAAACATTAAAATAAGTGAAAATTGGCCCAACTTGCATCAGGAGTAGACTTTGAACTTGAGCTAGCGCATAAAGAGAGAGCGCATTTAGGCCACGCCCACACCGGGGAAACAATCCAACCCACTTTCTATTGCGGGAAAATGCATCCTTGTCATTTCTGATTTATAACAAAAAACATAACAATGCCTAAACTGCTGTGAGACAAGGTGCACAGAAAACAAGAGAAAGTCCAGTGAGCACGTCCCTCTTAACCTAGCGGGTCTAAGATATGCGAGGCTGTCTGGTGGTTCAAGTAAACATATTTTAAAGTGCAAACACTTGTCAGTATCGCACTCGTACAGACTCTTAATCTGCTGGGTAGAATTAAGTCCGCACAGAATGGTGAGCGATTTGACCAATCGGGTGAAAGGGGCGTGACAGCACCGCCCACATGTACGAATCCCATATTGAGTCCGAAATCCGTTTTTTAAACGACAAACGAAAAATGAAAAATCGGGGCGAAATCTAATTTTTCGTTTGGTGAACTAAACGAAAAATGAAAAAACGAGTCATCTTTCAGTTTCCATTAATTTATTTAATATAGGATATCAAATGAATAAAACGTACACGGACCCTGGAACCGTACAGAGAAGTGATTAATTAGTTTGTGGTTAATCTCTCCATTAACTTGAAAACAATTATAAAGAAAAGCCTATTTTTTTGTTTTTTATATAGTTGTTAAAAAAAGAAAAACGAATGGACGCAAAAGTACACGGACCTGTAATGCATACAATACTGGAATTGACAAAAAAAATCAAAGTGTAACTTTAAAATGCATGAATTAATGAATCTTTTTCACATTTGTATTATTTGGTAATAAGAGTACTTTCTGTAGTTTAATATTATTTATTTGAATGAATTGTTTCATGTTTATCCTTGAATCACAGAACTCATCAAGGTTGATATGGAAAGTAATGAGTAATAAGTCATAAAATACTTTCTAGAGAGAGTCATCTGTACACTAATCTAAGTTAGTGTTACTTTATTTTTTGATTTGTTTGTCAAGTATTCACAGAAGAGTTGGGTTTTAAGTAGTTTTTTTTATGTTGTTA
Organism: Triplophysa dalaica; assembly: GCF_015846415.1. Lineage (NCBI taxonomy): Eukaryota > Metazoa > Chordata > Actinopteri > Cypriniformes > Nemacheilidae > Triplophysa > Triplophysa dalaica. The sequence goes on along the minus strand of NC_079550.1, from coordinate 23,343,090 downwards.
GAGATGTGGTTGACCGGACAGAGTTAGGAAGAATGTTCCACCAGGAAGGAGTTGTGAATGAGCAGGAAAGAGATTTACTGTCTTTATGAGAGGACAAGACCCCGCTGGTTTGCTGAACGCAGGGATCTTGATGGGGTGTAGGAGTGCAGGATGGTGTGAAAGTAAGCCGGTGCAGATCCAGTGATAGTCCTGTAGGCAAGCATTAGTGACTTGAATCTGAGATGCATAAATACTGTATAAAACATTATTAACATTTGCATCATCAATATATGTATTTTACATACTGTAGGCTATATACTGTTTCATAAATGGATCATTGTGAAGTGAAGTTATCTATTTGTCAGATTTGATGACCCATAACCATCGCCTATCACCCTGAGAATCGAGCCGGCTAACTTCTGGTCACGAGACTGACTCTCTAACCATTAGGCCACCACTAATGAATAAGCACACTGTCATTTACTAACAGATGTCAAGCACTACAATCATGCTGAAAATACACAACCGGTATTTAGATTCAGATGAGCGCATATTGAGTGGTTTAAGATTATTTCTATTTGCGCAGCTTTTAATGCTTTATTTAAAATGTAATTTAAAATGTTTCTTGTCAACAATTGTGGTGGCATCCGAAATGGCATAGTTCCTAACTCAGGGCTTGACATTGAGCATTGCAGTCTGGTTAACATAAAAAATGATATAATATAATATAATCAATATAATTGTTTCTGGTTTAGATTGGTCAAGTTTGCTTCTAAGCACTTGAACTAGTGTCTGCTTTGGGCGCCTGACTTTAGTTATAGGCCTTCTCTCTGTGACTGCTATAAAACAAAGGCAAGCAGTTATTATTAGTAGTGTTATGGCTGTAAGTTTTTGCACATAGCATTGGTGCTAGAGAGGTTTAACGTTTGGTAGTTATGAATAGGCAGATAACTGACAAAAGACATTAATGTTACATACAGATGGATAAATTAGGGTCGTATCACTTTTAGATTACCCAAAAAAAATATTTCCAAGTTCTGTGTTTTTCCTTTTGTACTATTCAAATAACAGGACTCTGCTCCGCATTGATTATTTTCACACACAAACAAGCAAAAACACCACAAACACGTAGCTCTGTCTAATGCACACATTCTTTTTTCAAGTTACTTGTTCGGTCTGGAAGTAAAATTAACTCTCACTTGCCCATACAAAACATTCACTTGTCCCGGACAAGTGGACCAGCGTTAATGTCGTAGTAGTATGTACAAATCGTGAGTATAGTATAATTTTAATTCATAAAGCGGTCCATGGATTGGCTCAGGGGCGGACTCTAAAGCAAAATCGGCCCTGGATATTCTGCCCACATCGGCCTTCCAATATTTCTGTCGACTAGGGGTTAGGGTTGTATATGTGAGATGGTGGTCTAGTGGGTTAAACCACTGAACTGGTAAATCAAAGGTTGCTGGTTCTATCCCAGCAGCCACCACCAGTGTGTCCTTGAGCAAGACACTTTACTCCATGTTGGTCCAGGGGGATTGTCCCTGTAATAAGTGCACTGTAAGTCGCTTTGGATAAAAGCGTCTGCAAAATGACTAAATGTAAATTATAACATTGAAGGTAGGGGGGGCACGGTGGCTTAGTGGCTAACCCTAACCCTAACCTTATCTATACGACCCCCCATCTTGCCGACAATGTGACGTTTCGATATCTCGCGTTGTTCCGTGTGATTTGGACATTTACAGGTTCCGCCCATTACCAGTTACGCCTCTGTCTTGCAGTCCGCAATCAGACCCCACTCTCCGAATCTGACACTGCAAAAAATCTAAATATTGAGAACATTGCCTGTGAAGTTGTTATTCAAGGGGCAATGTAAAAACCCATCCACTCACAAAAATAAAGTTTTGATATATTCTGGTAGGAAATTTACAAAATGGTCTTTACTTGATATCCTAATGATTTTTGACATAAAAAAATCGATAATTTTGACCCGTCCAATGTATTTTTGTATATTCCTAAAAATGTTCCTGTGCTACTTAAGGCTGGTTCTGTGATCCACGGTCACATATATATGTATATAAATACAGTCTTGAATCTACCCCACAATATACAACAAAAGCGGTGTCTTCATTTCAGAAATGAGTCGAGCCGAGTGCAAACAGCGCCCTCAAGCGACGAGATTTGGAAACAAATACTGAGTCTACGAATACAGAGCTGGGGCCTGTACCATGAAGCCGGTTTAGGTGGCTAGCCAGGTAAGTTTAGGATTACTTTGCGCCAACCCTGGGTTTTAGGTACCATGAAAGAAACTCAGCTTTAATCGGTGTTCATCGCCATGGTAACTTACGCTGCACGGCTAACCTGCTCCGGAGCAGGCTATGATCTAGATTAGAGATCTCACACCGAAAATTAACCAATCAGCGGCGAGCAAATTTACATAGAAGTGAGGCAACTAACTCACAGTGCGTGTTAAAATGGCTAGTTATTTTTAATAATGTTTAATCAAATAAAAATACTAACATAAAAAGATGTAAATATATATTACAAATATAAAATCAAGTAATGGTAACTATGTTGGTAAAATCTGATTTTAGAGATGGCATTTGCTGGCTTTCCCTTACACATGGAATTAAATGTATTAATATTCCATTCTTTTATTGTACTACATACAATATGTATTTCTTTGCATTGCATTTTTACATTCTTGTCTGTGGTGCAGAACATAGGAACACTTCCAGTTTCAGTGTGTTGGGTGAAGCATTTATCTTCTTTGTCCACTGAAGAAACTCTATTAAACAGCTACAGTAAGATATAGACATAACCATAAATTGACAGGTGACATCACATTTTTTTTAACACTGCTATTTTAATCTTTTTGTTATTAAGTAACACTTACAATGAACCTAAATAATGTATCATAAAGTAGGCCTACATTTTTAAATGTTTAAGACGTTTTTAATACTTATAATGCCTACAACATTCCCTATGCATCTGTGTTTTTGTCACTGCTTTAAGGAAGGAAAAGTATAACAGGGCTGTTTGATAGCCTGTTGTTTGGAGACGGGGGTCCATATGTATGTCAGAGGTTTTTGCTCTCCTGACCGCAGAACCACTTCAACATGGCCCTCAATCAAACCAGAGTCAGGATTGAGATGACCATCGGATTTTTAAATAAACACTTCAACTGACTAAGTTCACATACTGGTATTTTTTATTTAACCTTCTTTATTAAGAGTAAGCTTCTCTAGTGTATTTTGTTCACAAAATACATGTGTTACTTCTGTAACGTTTGGAGGTAGACACTTCAGTTTCTGGGGAAGGAATTGTGAAATGTCCTACAATAACAGAGACACCAGTAACATAAAATATAAATCCTCACATTCACACTTGTGCCATAATGAATAGTTCAGTACATTTATCTTTTTAACTTTGTCAGCAAACAGATCGTTTCACTTCATCATGTGCTTCATCCTCATTAATAAAGGTAAACTAAATGATAACTAATGTTAGCAGGATATGTTCATTCACTGTTGGGGCGCATACACACATAACACACATCATATTACATTACTGTAATATTTACCTTACTTCAGTATACTACAATAAATGTGTGTACTATATAGTCGTTCAACTTGTGCATTAACTTAATCAGCAGTGTTTCTGAAACCGTTCTCTCTTGTGTAGACAGCAGATACAGTTTTACTCCGTGGCTGAAATACATTTTTGTGTTACTAATATTTGCGCATAATTATTTCCTAAGAAACCTACGGAACTCCATCTATCCATGTTGAACGCGATTGGTTTAGCGATCCTGACGTCACTCATTCATGTGCACGCGCGCACAAACTAATCTTAGCTTCAGGATCAAAGCTTGAGTTGACAAAGAAACTCCTGGAGCTGCTTCATGATACCAACAAAGCTTGATCACTTTGGTTTGGTTTTGACAACCCCAAACTCATCCTGTAACCCAGAGTTTGTTCAACTCCATCATGGTACAGGCCCCTGGAAAAGACACAAATAAATAAACAAACAAATTGACAAGGAAGAGGGTAAAATCATATTTATACAAATAATTGGTTTGATGGTTTTGTGAAAAATTGAATGACGTTTCGTTAATTATAATTAATACATGCATACATTAACAGTCAGTCTGTCATTTTTTGATTAAGTTATGTGATATATAATGTGCTGCTGGACTTTTTGTGTATGTCGAGACTAAAATTATTACTTTTTAAAGTTTATTAAAACACTCAATGTTGACAAGTGTCACGGTCATGTGTGTGCGCGCGTGCGCGTGTTGTCATGTGAACTTCCTGTTTCACCTGCTCGGCAGGTACCAGACGATTCAACATGGAGGACAAACACAAACCTTCGACATAAACAACAGAAGTAAACTCGTCTATATTCTCTGTAATGTGATGAGATATGAGCTGAACTCGACGATGGATTCACACAGAAGCTCGTTTAAAGGATTATCGTCGTGTGTTGTGTTTGTTTGCGGTAAGTTTCACTTCGTCAGGTTCCAACACAAACAAACTCCGCGTAACAAAATCTGCTTTAAACTCGACAGCTTCTGAAAGACTGTTAACGGCGTTTTTAAATCAGCAATAATGCTTTCTGCCGATCTTTTGCTGTATCTGTTGGTTAAAGAAGTGAATTATTAAACAGTATTGACTTTATGATTATGGGTTATAAAGTTTAAATACTGTCATTCATGCTCACGAGATTATTAAATGGAGATTCAAGTGACTGTCAGTGTCTCTAAACTCACTTCCCCATATAAATAACATGTTCCGGTCAAACAGTGTGTTTAGGGTTCTGGTGAATATCATTAGAATCACATTGTGTGTTGTTTCTGATGTTTGTTGTGATATGATGACGGGTGTTGTGTGTGTTGCGAACAAATGAATTGGGTACAACAGAATTGTACATTTCATGAGAGAGAGAGAGAGAGAGAGAGAGAGAGATATGAACTGAGAGATAGAGAGAGAGAGAGAGAGAGAGAGAGAGAGATGAACTGAGACAGAGAGACATGAACTGAGAGATAGAGAGAGAGAGAGATGAACTGAGAGAGAGAGAGATGAACTGAGAGAGATGAACTGAGAGAGAGAGAGAGAGAGAGAGAGAGATGAACTGAGAGAGAGAGAGAGAGAGAGAGAGAGAGAGAGTGAGAGATATGAACTGAGAGAGAGAGACATGAACTGAGAGATAGAGAGAGAGAGAGATGAACTGAGAGAGAGAGAGATGAACTGAGAGAGAGAGAGAGAGAGAGAGAGAGAGAGAGAGAGAGATGAACTGAGAGAGAGAGAGAGAGAGAGAGATGAACTGAGTGAGAGAGAGAGAGAGAGAGAGACATGAACTGAGAGAGAGATAGAGAGAGAGAGAGAGAGAGAGAGAGAGAGACATGAACTGAGAGAGAGAGAGAGAGAGAGAGACATGAACTGACAGAGAGAGAGAGAGAGAGAGAGATATGAACTGAGAGAGAGAGACATGAACTGAGAGAGAGAGAGAGAGAGAGAGAGAGAGACATGAACTGAGAGAGAGAGAGAGAGAGAGACATGAACTGAGAGAGAGAGAGAGGGAGAGAGAGAGAGGGTGAGAGAGATATGAACTGAGAGAGAGAGAGAGAGAGAGAGAGGGTGAGAGAGATATGAACTGAGAGAGAGAGAGAGAGAGAGAGAGAGGGGTGAGAGAGATATGAACTGAGAGAGAGAGAGAGAGAGAGAGAGAGAGGGTGAGAGAGATATGAACTGAGAGAGAGAGAGAGAGAGAGAGAGAGAGAGGGTGAGAGAGATATGAACTGAGAGAGAGAGAGAGAGAGAGGGTGAGAGAGACATGAACTGAGAGAGAGAGAGAGAGGGTGAGAGAGATATGAACTGAGAGATAGAGAGAGGGTGAGAGAGATATGAACTGAGAGATAGAGAGAGAGAGAGAGAGAGAGAGAGACATGAACTGAGAGAGAGAGAGAGAGAGAGAGAGAGGGTGAGAGAGATATGAACTGAGAGATAGAGAGAGAGAGAGAGAGAGAGAGAGAGAGACATGAACTGAGAGAGAGAGAGAGAGAGAGAGAGAGAGGGTGAGAGAGATATGAACAGAGAGAGAGAGAGAGAGAGAGAGAGACATGAACTGAGAGAGAGAGAGAGAGAGAGAGAGAGAGAGAGAGAGATGAACTGAGAGAGAGAGGGTGAGAGAGGGTGAGAGAGGGTGAGAGAGGGTGAGAGAGATATGAACTGAGAGAGAGAGAGAGAGAGAGAGAGAGAGAGAGAGAGAGAGGGTGAGAGAGATATGAACTGAGAGAGAGAGAGAGAGAGAGAGGGTGAGAGAGACATGAACTGAGAGAGAGAGAGAGAGAGAGAGGGTGAGAGAGATATGAACTGAGAGAGAGAGAGAGAGAGAGAGAGATGAACTGAGAGAGAGAGAGAGAGAGAGAGGGTGAGAGAGATATGAACTGAGAGAGAGAGAGAGAGAGAGAGAGAGAGAGAGAGAGAGAGAGAGAGAGAGAGAGAGAGAGAGAGAGAGACATGAACTGAGAGAGAGAGAGAGAGAGAGAGAGAGAGAGAGAGAGAGGGTGAGAGCGATATGAACTGAGAGAGAGAGAGAGAGAGAGAGATGAACTGAGAGAGAGAGAGAGAGAGAGAGGGTGAGAGAGATATGAACTGAGAGAGAGAGAGAGAGAGAGAGAGAGAGAGAGAGAGAGAGAGAGAGAGAGAGACATGAACTGAGAGAGAGAGAGAGAGAGAGAGAGAGAGAGAGAGAGAGGGTGAGAGCGATATAAACTGAGAGAGAGATAGAGAGAGGATGCCATCACACACAGTTTGGTGTGTTTTTTGTGTTTTAATCAAATGAAACAGACAGTCTCAAGTTTGATGATGATGATAACAGCAACACATCTGCAGTGTTTAACATGAATAAGTTGTCTGACTCGACCGCTCATGGTTGTGTCACAGGTCAAAGTTAAACTCTGTCACGTGAGCTGATACACACAATCCCAGTGAAGTGAAGTTTCTACAGACTCATTCATTCAGTCAAGAACTTAAAAACTACTTTATTGTTATTAGGGATGTCAAACAACTAATCACATCCATAATACAATTGTGTGTTATACCCTATTACCCTCTGTTTGTGTACTGTGCATATTCATTTTGTATTTATTAACACAAACATGAATAAAAATATATATATATAAGATTTATCAACTGTTTATATATCATTTAAATTATTGGTAAAAATAAATTTGAATATTTTCTAAATAGTGTAAGTGTTTATAAATACAAAATGTATATACACATTACACAAAATATATATATTATGCAAACACAAACTAATTGCGTTTATCAGCACTAAATGTTATGAGATGAACGTTTCAAATATAAATATTGAATATCTGAAGTAAAGTCACAATAGTGTTGAATTTATCCATATTCTATTATAAGCTGCTGTTGGGTTTTATTAAGCCACTCTTGATATAGACTGGACTGAAGTGGATCAGAGCAGTATTATTTCATCTGCCTTTAATATGCAATACCATTCCATTTTCTACCGCTTTTCCGAACTACCTCGGGTCACGGGGAGCTCAGGAGTCTCAGGAGGGATCTCAGGAGTCATCGGGCATCAAGGCAGGATTAATATGCAATAGAAGGAATATATTTTATATAATTATATATATATATATATATATAGTAGTCAAATATGAAAATTCTCTCAGAATCTCAGCGCACTTACCTGAAATGTTGTAGGTTTACACATGGAGAGACATGAAATATCAGCAGTCCATATGTGTGTGGAGAGACGGTATCTATGTAGTATTTTCCATTTAAAGACCATATATTGTGTTTCTCATGTGTTAATCCTCGTTCTGTCTAATTTGATTGTATGTAAAGCTGCTTTGCACAGTGCAGGATTGCAGAAATAATGAAGTGAACTGTTTGTGATTGTGTTTCATGTAGTTCTGCTGAGTGATGTGTGTTGCATCACACTCAAAGCTCCTGCAGAGATCAGCGTCATCAGAGGAGCGACAGTGACCCTGTCCTGCACCTTCACCTCCTCCAGCCGGGTCACCAGTCTCATGTCTGTCGACTGGACCTTCAGACCACAGAGCGGTGGTCCTGCCAAACTGGTGAGCTGCACACACACACACACACACACATGTTGGGTTTCCATGTTTTATGGGGACATTTCATAGACAAAATGGTTTTCATACTGTACAAACTGTATATCATATTCTCTACCCCCTAACCTAACAATCACACAACACTTTCTGATCTTTTAGATTTTCAGATAAGTTAATTCTGTATGATATATGAGCTAATTTCCTCATGGGGACCTACAAGGACAAGGATTTAGATATCGCCATCTTTGTGGGGACATTTTATTTACCGTAGGGTTTACCAGGTACACACACACTGATGATGATGAGTGTGGGTGTGGTGTGTTAACAGCAGGATGAGTGTTCACCTCAGCTGAGAGAGACACATCATCATCACAGACCGCAGATGTGTGTCTGAATTATTCGGCAGTGTGAAGGTCCATGTCATGTCAAGTGTGTGATCTTGAGTGTGTCTCTACAGTTGTCCTATAAAACAGAGCTTTTCAGTTTAAGCAAGAGAAAACAATCACTTTTCTTCTCTTCAGTTTTAAACATTCTATAAGACTGATGTAAGGTTCATAAATTGCACCTTGTATAGCATCTGAAATGAATAAAAGGTGGAAAAAAATAGTTTTTAAATGCTCTGTACACACAGCTGTTTGTCTGTTGTGAAAACTCAGCTGAAGTTTTTGTGTGTGTGTATGTGTGTGCGCCCATATGTGTGTGTGTTTGTGTATCTGTGTGCGCCCGTATGTGTGTGCGTGTGTGTGCTTGCGTGTTTATTTGCATATGTGTGTGTGTGCCCATGTATGTGTATTCGTGTGTATGTATTGCTGTCAAAATCTTAATCACTGACCTAACACCAAATCAAAGTTTAGTTGACACATAATCACATAGTGAGACTTCAGCCTGAGTTTCATAGACACGAACACATTTAGTTTGTGAGTAATGAAGGTATGACTCATGAAGCCACACCCTTCAGTGACATCACACACACACACACGCACACAAACACACACTGTTAAGGGGGTGTGGTCATTTGTCATTCATACAGAAGATCATGTCAGACTGTGAGGGAATGTTTTCATCCACATTAGTAAACACGTCATCTACATTTACTTTCATTCATGGTGCATTCATGTTTCAGCACATTATTGTTACAGAAATGTTTTATTTCTCTTATTTTGACGTGTAAACTACGTTGGGCGGGAAGTGAAAGAATACAACAAATGGCAAAACTTTTTTTTTGTCAAGACCCATTGTGGACTTGTAATGACTTTGATGTTGATGATATGAATACCTCCCCCTGCTGGTGACTGGTGGTCTCTCTGTCTCTCTAGTTTTTTCACTTCTCGTCTCAAGCGTACCCCCCTGATGATGATCATTTCAGAGGTCGTGTGAAGTGGGTGGGCAGTCCGTCACGAGGTGAAGCATCCATTCAGCTTCTGAACACATCGCTCACAGATAACGGCACGTATGGCTGCACCGTACGCAACCCACCTGACATCCAGGGCAGCCCCGCCCTCACCGTCCTCACCGTCTCCCCAAAGAGTGAGACACATCACAACCATCATATTTATCAACATATATTTATCTTCAGAATGACTGAAAATAATCTCTCTTGCTGTCTCTCTGTGTGTCAGGATTGTCTTTGGCGTTCACAGATGTGGCTGTGCTGCTGGTGTTTGTTTTGGTTCCGTCAGGTCTGATCACTCTGGTTCTGCTGTGCCGGATGCTCTGTCCCTGCTGGTCTGTATCAGACGAAAGTGATGCTGTGACCCATCACTCACCCATCGAGGTCATCTCTGGGTGAGGAAACCTGTCTCTCTCTCTCCCGCTCTCTCTCTCTCTCTCTCCCGCTCTCTCTCTCCTGCTCTCTCTCTCTCTCCCTCCCTCTCTCTCTCACTCACTCTCTCAACCTCTGTCACATACAGTAATGATGTGTTGGGGATCATGTCTGTGTCTGTGTTCACAGAGAGGAGTATTTTTACAAACAGAAGACGGTTTGCTGCTGTTACTTAAAGGTGAGTGTCTGATGTTCTTTAACAGAGAGATGAAGCTGATATCTGTATTCCTCTCATTAAAGAGCTGAACGATGACAAACATGTGATGTGTGTTTCTCTTTCAGGACTCATATTATGAACCCGACTACACGCTACACGAGAAAGAGATCACCGAGTCACAGTGTTAAAACATCTCTGTGTTTGTGTTATCATGTATAAAGTTTTGTTGTTGATCTGTACTTCATCATAGACTCATCCATAAAATATATTCACAGTCTAGTATTTTAAGCTTTAGTTTAATGCCGGTCCTCAGTCTTGATAAACTTATGAATTATTTCTCATAACTGCTGAAAATTTATTTTTTGTACTCGCCCATAAACTGCCATGTTTTGTTATGCTAAATGTATTAGCTGTCTACTGTTGAGGGGCTTTTGTAATATGTTCAGCATTAGGACATTATAATTAAATCTCATTTGAATGAAAGACTGAGTTAATAATGCATCTTCTGTCTGTGTGTGTGTTCATTCGTGTGTGTGTGTTCGTGTTCGTTTGTGTGTACTTGTACATCTAACTTTATGAGGACCAGTTTGAGTTTTAGACCAGCAGAGTGAGGACTAAGAGAGTAAAGTGAGGACATTTTGTCCGGTCCTCACTTTCTGAGACCCCTTTAAAGGGCTGTTTGAGGGTCAAGACCTGGTTTTAGGGTTTAGGTTATAATCAGGTTTAGGTTATAATCAGGTTTAGGGTATAATCAGGTTTAGGGTATAATCAGGTTTAGGGTGAGGGTTAGGTACTCACTTCTGATGGTTAGGGTTAGGGGCTAGAGAATGCATTGTGTTAATGTATGACCTCATAAAGATAGCTGTACAAAGGTGTGTGTGTGTTTGTTCCCTCTGTAAGAGACACGATATCAGATCATTATTCTATTCGTTCATCTTCAAACACTTTAGATTTAACACGAGAGATCTTACAGGCCAGTTTGAGTCGCACCTCTCTAGCGCTTGACTGTGTTCATCCAGCATGCGCGTGTGTGTTAGTCATCCGCTCTAGCCTGTTGCCATGGAGACGGAGCATAAGCAGAGAGAGCGATTCGGCGGTGTCCGTGGGGTCTCGTGAACGCGCAGACACATTCAGTCATGAGCGGATGGAGTTTCGCCCTCAGTTGGAGTCGGAGGATGCCGTTTGCCTTGTTGGTTGCCTTGGCAACAGTTGCCTCTCTGATCGGGGTGGAGGTGCGGTGCTTTCAGGGTGTATGATGCAGGCTTGAAGGTATTCACACGTACACGCGCAGAACATTTGAATCAGCAGAATGCAAATCAGACGCTTCTGAGAAAGTTCACGAGGAGCTACACACACACACACACACACACCTGAAGCCTCTCCGTCTCACACTCCTACAGCCCCTCTGATGCACAACTGTAAAGGCCATTTTTTCAATATATAGATTTGTTTGGCACCGTCAGATTCCAGAGATTTATTTATCTCGGCCAGATCCCAACAAACCACATCAACACATTTCACAAAATTGATCCCCGCGACTGGATTTGTGGTTCAGAGTCACAACATGTTTAAACGCAGAATGTGTTCATATTGAAATGAATAGAAAGCGTGTCATGTAACATTGTGTCTATGTATTTCAACGCATCATGTGTACCGCGTGTTTGATTTCAGATGTGACTTGGAGTGAGAGCTCACGTGGGAGGTTTGACCTTCACAGACACGCTGAACGTTTCTTTAAGGGTGTGTTCGGGATGATGAAGATGTTCTGCTGCTGTGCTCATTGGTCAGAAAGAGTCCCAGAGGAATCCCCCCGTGCGGGTGCTGGGGGGGTCAGTGGGGTCATCATCACTAGAGAAAGAGCCCTGAGAGAAGCGTGAACCTCGTGGATTCGCTGCACTGTTACCATGCCAACGACACACAGCACCTCACGCGTCCACCGCGTGAATATATAGACGGACCGCCGCCCGCCGGACACATCGCGCGTTCAATCATTCACAGGCATTGTGATAAGGGCGGGGCGCGCGCGCGTGCGTGTGCGCGGGGGGTGGGCTCAACGGGTTCGTCGGTGTGTGTGTGTGAGAGAGGGGGTTTATAGGGTGGGATTATTCTCATTGTTGGCAGTGCAGAGAGACAGACAGAGTGACTGAGTCTGAACTGTGATGAGTTTGAGCATCAGCTGTTGATACAGCCGGCGCGCGCGCGAGAGAGAGAGAGAGAGAGAGAGAGAGACGGAGAGTGTGAAGAGAGAAAGGAAGAAACGGAGTGAGACACTGAGAGGATAAGACTATGCTGTGCTGTATCAGAAGAACGAAGCCGGTAAATATCTGCATTATTCACACATTTACTGTCACCTGTGATGTATGACGTGATGATTGTGTGTTCTGAATTATTATCACAATTTAGTGAATCTTCAGCTGAACA